>NC_133344.1:1824065-2044065 GCF_030506205.2 Paramisgurnus dabryanus
TCATGTGTATGTATATGTGATAAATAAACACTTAAACTCTCTCAACTTTCAAATACCTACAACCTAAATGTATGCTTGTGATTGTGTTAGGGAGGGGCAATGCATGGGGGCTCCAGTGTGTCATCAAGCCACTGTTTTAGCCCCGCCCACATAATCCTGAACACAGAAATGTGGAAAAGCTGTTTAACGGTTCAACTCCACAATTCAGTACTACACATTTCACAGTGTTTGTAATGTGTTTCAGCAATACACTTATAACATTTATTATGTGTGCAGAAACTATTCACTCAAATGACTTTACAAGCATTTTAAGCTAAATTAAAGACAAAGATCAATGACTCATTACTCAGTTGCATCATTTTGGTTTGCTGTGTCTAAATGCTTTCATTTTTACCAAATCAATCACTTAACAAAAAGAAATAAAGGTTGTGTTTGCTATGGATTTGGGTAAGAAAGTGATGACAGAATACTTCATGAACTTTTGGATTAAACACAAGTTGAAAAGATGAATCTTCCTGTTGTTTCGTGCTGGAAAACAGTGTGAGACCCACAACAATCTGCTCACGTCTGCTCTCGTCTGACAATTTGACTGACGATTTTTACAAATCTCTACACCCCACCACGCAAACCATCTGGGAATGACATCGCTTTCAAAAGAAAAAGACTTCATCCATCCATCCATCCATCATTCCATCTATTCAAGAACAGCGCCAGAGTCCAGCGGTGATATGAAAGGTAAACACAAATGTTTGTGCCAGTGAAATAAAAGATTGAATGAATTAGACAGAAAGTGAAAAGGTGAGACCGAATCAGAGAGAGAGATTAGAGGAGAGACAGACAGACTAGCATTGATATTTTGTGTTCAGCTTTACCATAAGAAAGAAAATCAGGGGTTTCAAACTTTTTTGTCAGCTAAAACCCCCTTGACCTAAATAATTGATTTACATTTTATGATTTTTTTTCATCAACTCATGACCCCCCTGCAATTCCCCCCTGAACCACCAGGGATTCATGAACCCAAGTTTAGGAAACCCTGCCCCAGAGGATCTACTCGAGTTTAAATTTAATATCTTAGAATTTTAGGAACACAATCAATAAACAGTTAAAAACAAGCCTTTAATTAGACAGCGGTGAAACTTGCCTTTGCTTTGCTCTTCAGTGAGAAGTGATGTTGAACGAAGAGAGCGCCCAGCGCCATGCCAAAGTGTTTGTTGGCCTGAGTGAGACACAGACGACCCAATTCTAACTGTCGCTCGGTACCGTCGATCTCACGGGAGAATTCGTGAATGGTGCTACGAAATGCTGTAGAGAGATGCTCGCTCAGAGCTGCCACGATACGCCATAACATATAATTATGAAGAACTCTGAGAGAGAGACAGGCAGAGAGAGATAGACAGACACAGAGACAGTGAGACAGATACACAAAGAGACACAGATTCATCACTGTGAAGCAAAGCTACAAATGGTTTGTCCATTTTTAATGTCAGACAAGTCACAATACAGCGCAGCCTCAAGGGAATTAATGCTTAACTAAACTTCTACAAAATAAAACTGAAAATTAATTTTTCAACTTCAACAGAGAGAAAATGTCACATTTAAATTCTTCAACTCTTAACAAGTCACACACACACATGCACACACGCGCACGCAAACACACACACACACGCACACACGCGCACGCAAACACACTTTAGTGATGATGTCATCCTGCTGCAGTCTTATGGGATATTTAAGCTGTGACACAGGGACTTTAGCATTTTAATCACAACACAGTTTGGCACAGTGAGACGTTTCTCTTGCCAACAAAGCACTTTTGACTGAATTCAATTCAAAGAGAGACAGAACAGGAGAGAGAGAGAGAGAGAGAGAGAGAGAGAGAGAGAGAGAGAGAGAGAGAGACAACACAATATGAGTGAGTGAGTAGGTGAAAGGACAATGACCTGTGGTGAAAAAACCAACAGGTGAAAGACAGACAGAGCGAAAGAGACAGACAGACAGAGACACAGACAGAGTGACAGAAAAACAATCAGACAGACAGACAGACAGACGGACAAACAGACAGACAGACAGACAGAGACAGACAGACAGACTGAGTGAAAGACAGACAGAGACAGACAGAATGAGTGACAGACAGAGAAACAGAAACAGACAGACTGTGTGACAGACAGACAAACATACAGACAGATACACAGATACACAGACAGATACACAGACAGACAGAGTGACAAAGAGACAGACAGACAGACAGACAGACCAAAGACACAGACAGAGAGAGACAAAGACAGACAGACAGATTGACAGACAAACAGACAGACAGAGACACAAACAAACAAACAAACAAACAGACAGACTGACAGGCAGACAGAGACAAAGACAGACAGACAGACAGACTGAGTGAGTGAAAGACAGACAGAGACAGACAGAATGAGTGACAGACAGAGAAACAGAAACAGACAGACTGTGTGACAGACAGACAAACATACAGACAGATACACAGATACACAGACAGATACACAGACAGACAGAGTGACAAAGAGACAGACAGACAGACAGACAGACCAAAGACACAGACAGAGAGAGACAAAGACAGACAGACAGATTGACAGACAAACAGACAGACAGAGACACAAACAAACAAACAAACAAACAGACAGACTGACAGGCAGACAGAGACAAAGACAGACAGACAGACAGACAGACTGAGTGAGTGAGTGACAGACAGACAGACAGACAGACAAAGAGAGACACAGACAGGCAGAGTGACAGACAGACAGACAGACAGAAAGAGTGACAAAGAAACAGATTAATTGACAGACAGACAGGCACAGACACACTGACAGGCACAGACACACAGAGAGACAGACAGACAGAGACACAGACAGACAGACAGACAAAAGACAGACGAAAGAGACAAAGACAGACAGACAGATTGACAGACAGACAGACAGACTAAGTGACAGACAAACAGACAGACAGAGACACAAACAAACAAACAGACAGACAGACAGACAGACAGACAGACAGACACAATGACAAAGACACAGACAAACAGACAGACAGATAGACAGACAAACAAACAGATAGACTGAGTGACAGACAAACAGACAGACAGATAGACAGACAAACAAACAGATAGACTGAGTGACAGACAAACAGACAGACAGAGACACAAACAAACAAACAGACAGACAGGCAGACAGACAGACAGACAGACATACAAACAGACAGACAGACAGACAGACAGACAGACAGACAAAAGACACAGACAGAGATAGACAAAGACAGACAGATTGACAGACAGACAGACTAAGTGACAGACAAACAGACAGACAGACAGACAGAGACACAAACAAACAGACAGGCAGACAGACAGACAGATAGACTGAGTGACAGACAAACAGACAGACAGAGACACAGATAGGCAGAGTGATAGACAGACAAACAGAGACAGACAGACTGAGTTGAGTGACAGACAGATTGAGTGACAGACAGAGACTCAACACACCTAACCTTAGTCTGACCATCACCTTATTAATGTTGTTTGTAGTTATTTTATCTTTGCATATTCAGCTTATGTGTGTGCACGCCTGTGTGTGCGCGTGTGTGCACGCCTGTGTGTGTGCATGTGTGTGCAGCATGTGCGCGTTTGTGTGCATGTGTGTGTGTGTGTGTGGGCCTGTGTGTGTGCGTGCCTGTTTATGTGTGCCTGTGTGTGCGCGCGTGTGTGGCAGGTGTGGTAATATTGGCTATTTAATTAACAAGCATTACACAAACACACTGTAATACAGCAACTAAAGTCAATCACTGACAGGGGAACAGTAGTACACTCATTAAGCTAATGGATTCTAATCAAGACCAACACACATTAAAACACTTTAATACTGATCAACCAGAGAACAACACACACACAATTAAACACAGACACACACGCAAACACACGCACGCAAACACACACGCATGCACGCAAACACACACACGTACAGAATAATTTTGTTTAAGATTGTGTTATTCCAGCTGATCTCCACTGGTGAAGTTTGTCTCCTGCAGTGAAGTATTGATGCATGACCACACAATTATTGTCTGAAATGCAAAAGACCCTTTATCATCACGGGGGGCAGAAACTCCTCTCTTAACAGAGGAGAGAGAAAGGGTCCACGAACGGTAACAAATAGGGCTGGGACGATACCACTTTTTCAAGACTCAAAGAAACATTGTGCAAAACTGCTGCTTCATTTTAATTTAAAAGTTTAATACAGACTAGTATTACTAGTAGCACTTTTAGTTAGTCAGCAGCAGCACAAAAAATCAAAATGAAATTTAAGGTGTAACGTTTGCCAATTTAAAGTGAAACTTTGTGCAAATTCATGTTGCTCAGCAAGTTGCGCTTTACCCCAAGTTGCCATGACAAGGTCTGTGTTGGTATTGGATCGGACTGTACTGCTAAACTTCTACAATATTCGATCAGGCCATTTTCGACAACATCGTACTAATATCAATACTGAATACCGTATCGGCCCACCCCTAGTTACAAACACTTCTCAAAATATCTTCCTTTGTGTTCATCAGAACAAAGAATAACATAAAAGTGAGTAAATGATGACAGAATTTTCATTTTTGGGTGAACTATCCCTTTAGTAGTGAGAATTGGACCTTAAAGGGGACATATCATAAAAATCTGACTTTGGGCCCTATTTTAACGATCTGAAATGCAAGTGCGAAGCGCAACGCGCAAGTGAGTTTGTGGGCGGATCTTGGGCGCTGTTGCTATTTTCCCGGCGTGAGAAATAACTCTTGCGCCGGGCGCAAATCAATAAGGGGTATGTCTGAAGTAGTTTCATTATTCATAGGTGTGGTTTGGGCGTAACTTCAAATAAACCAATCAGAACGCTAGCCAACATTCCCTTTAAATGCAAGGGCGCAAGTTCCATGGCGGGTTGCTATTATTATGACGGATTTACCAGGCGCACGCCAGGAGCGGTTCACAGCCGAGGAGACCGACATTCTTGTAAGAGCAGTCAAAGACAGAGAAGTTGTTTTGTATGGGGATAGGAGAAACCCGCCCAAATCAGCGTCGGTTAAACAGGCGTGAGAGGAAATAGCCACAGTCTCATCAGCTGGCATCCCCATCATTGCGCCAAGCACTACAATGATGTCAGGAGACAGGGGAATCCCAAGCTTGCCAGAGGACATCGCTGCGTCCACCCTCACCGCTGAAAGGATTTGGGGGCTTTGAAATCGGACCCAAGAAACGCAACCAAGGTCCAACCCCAAAGTACCCTTACAAATCAAGTTCATATACATTAAGGTTTCTTATGAAAACATTTTAATTATTATTTACATAAAATAAACGTAATACAGCCACACAACAAACTTATGAAAATATTTTTATCGTTATTTGCATGAGAATTTTTTAACGCAGCCACACAATAAATAAAAACTATCACCACAATGCTCACCACTATGATTCCCCTTATCTCGTGTATTAATATTTTTTATTGTAACAATTTATGATTTGCAAAAATAACTGTTGCATCTGTGTAGATTAGATAAGCAAAGTGTGTGCATGTTGTGCATGCTATACATTATGGTCAAGCATGCGCCCTTAAAATAGCATAAAGAACAACTGACTTTAGACTTTTTTTTTCTGGTCAGTGGCGCAATTGTTTTTTGAAACTGCAAAATAGCATCAGGTATGGTTTGCGCCGCAACACGCCTCTTTTTTGCGCTGAACCGCCCAGGGAGCGCAAGTTCATTCCCTAGTTTGCCGACGTGCGTCTGTGGAGGGAAAAACCCGCTGTCACCGGTGCAAAATACGAATGATACATGCGTCACTGACAAAGTCAATTGCGCTGGTTGCAAGATAGGGCCCTTTATGTTTAAGTGCTATAATTGGGTCCCCAGTGTTTCTATCAAACTAGAAAATGTGATGAATATCAACCCAGTAACTTAGTTTTGGTAAACCATTCTCTGCAAGCATATAAAAAACAGGTCATTGAAATTTGGCTCTCCTTGTGATGTCAGAAGGGGATCTTATTATAATAATACCGCCCCTTAATCTGCACTATCCAACCACAGCACTGCCATTTAGTGCAGAGATCAGCTCATTTGCATGTTAAAGGACACACCCAAAACGGCAGATTTTTGCACACACCTACAAAGTGTCAATTTTAACATCTTATAATAAATTATCTGTGGGGTATTTTGAGCTAAAACTTCACATACATACTCTAGGTACACGAAAGATTTATTTGACATCTTAAAAAAGTTTTGTGAAATGTCCCCTTTAAAGGTGCAGTGTGTAATTTTTAGAAGGATCTCTTTACAGAAATGCAAAATAATATACAAAATTATATTATCAGGGGTGTATAAAGACCTTCTTATAATGAACCGTTATGTTTTTATTACCTTAGAATGAGACGTTTTTATCTACATACACCGAAGGTCCCCCTACGTGGAAGTCGTCATTTTGGTGCCGCCATGTTTCTACAGAAGCCCTTAATGGACAAACTTTGTTTACTAAGTTGTCTCCATCGATGACATGTTTGTCTGGTGGCGGCTACCGTAGCTTCTCTGTGCGTTTCAAAAGCGAGGGGTGAGCAGTGGACTGAGCCGTTGGCTGCAATTTTCAACCTCACCACTAGAAGCCGCTAAAATGTACACACTGCACCTTTAAAAAGTGTGAGCAGAATAATTGATGTACTTTTATGTGATTTATTCCAGACGTTTCAAGCCTATCTTTGTATCATTTACTAAATATGATTTAAAAAGAAATTAGTAAGAAGTCATTAAATAGTTTTTGGAGAGAGTCATTTGTAGGGTAATCTAATTAAATGATTAAAGATGTCATTAGTAACTAGTTTATTAACTACTAATTAATTACTTTTATTGAGTAACTTACCCAACTTACCCAACATTTATAATCTATTTTATATTGTAAACATTCTACTATTTTTTATTATTTTCCATCACCCAGCACTTATGAAAATAATTCAATTAAAATGTTTTATTTGTTTAGTGCCTGCTGAAACACATGAGTAATGTTGTTGTAATGTATCAGGTTTTTATATGTTTTTTTTTTTAGTTTTCAAATGGATAAAAGTGACCCTTACAAACTCTTACATCTCACCATGAGCTGATATTCACAAACATTAAATCATTTTTGAGCTCAACGGCTTCATAAACCACAGAAATTCAATCATCACCTCAACTAACTATTTCATTTAATTACCCATAAAGTAAAGATAAACAACAGGACCAAATATCTCACATAACACACCGGCTGAACACTATTATTTGTTTTTATAGGAGATAACCGAGATGAAACTTCTGATTGTAAAGTAAAAGACTTAACACAGAGTATAGGACCGAAACAGGGACTTTTGTCATATTTTTGCTGACTTTTTGCTGACATATGTGAGTTAGAGCTGATCTGAGTACTGTATATAACTGTAAGCACTCTTAACAAAACCATTTCCACTTTTTACTGTATATTCAGCAGAGACAAGACCTACAGGCATCTTACAGCACTGAACAAGACAAAAAGAAGAAGAAGAAGAGTGAAGTTTTGAGCACAGGGACGCCTGCAGAGACGCCTCAATAACCCCAAACTTCAGGAGACATAACGTGAAAAACACAAAGACAGAGAAAGAGAGAGAGAGAGAGCAAAAAAGAGCAAACGAAGAGAACAAAGACAGACATAAAAGTCATTTCTTTTTCCTTGCGCCCGTGGCGTAGCAGATGAAAGCCGATTGGTGGGAGAGTCATGCATCGCCATGGTGATTTTAATAACAGTGATTATGAAGGAAGGGGTCATTGTGAGATTATTATGGGATAAAACGTATTATTATAGAAAGATACAAGAAGGATAAAAAGCCAGGAAATCTCTGTCATCTTCACAAACTTAAAATAAGAGAAAGAAACAGAAAGATGGAAATATAAAGATGATGAGATTTTTTTTAAATTACGGCAATTATACTCAGACAAACAAGACAACATACAAGCTGCCTTTGGACACATGCTAACTACACAGACACACATGCACACACACATGCATCAACACACACATGCATACACACACACACACACACACACACACACACACACACACACACACACACACACACGCACACACACACGCACACACACACGCACACACACACACCCATGCATCAACACACAGTGTCATGTCAGAAATATTTGCATTGAGATGTCACTCATCATCATCTTCTTTTTCTGGTTTCTCACCGTTTAGATGTGGTCTTTATGATGTCTGACACACGCTGCAAATAGTCAGAGGCTAAAACTACAATCTCCTCTTCCTCTGAGAAATTATCATGAAAGATTCGATCCAGTAAACGCTTCCAGTGAAACTAGAGAGAGAGAGAGAGAGAAAACATCCGCGTTTATTCATCTCTCCAAATGTATATTCACAACAGCTCTTTATATGAAAGGACAGATATCAGCAAACCTTTCTATTGCTCTGCTTATTGTTTTAAAGTTCATTAAGGGACTGCGTTTGGTGCCAGAGTTTAAAACAGACCCATCGTTCATTTCACAATGCCAAAAATGCATCATAGATCCATCCACTTCAGATATTTCAAAATTACCGCAGTAAAGATCAATAGTTTTATAAAGCTTGAGAACGTCCTGAAACAATCACAAAGACTCTTTACGCACTTTTATCCAAAGTGATCTGCAGTGCATTCAGGCTATACATTTATCTGTATGTATGTTTGAAGAACTTGCTGTTAATATAAATGTCTTGTAGCGGCTGAACTAAAGAAGCAAAAGCATCTTTATCTTCATTCTTTTAATCAAACTTTATTAACCAGTAGATCGAGACATCATTTGTGTACTCACGCTTGGAGACATTTTCTGGAGTTGTTTTAAAGTTATCCGGTTGTACATACTGCTGATGTCTTTTCGTTGGTCATCATAGTCAGACACAGTGATCTTATGACAACAAGAAACACAATTATTAAATGACACACATAGAATTAAATTCATATTTACGTAATGACGTAATTTCTCTGACATTTTCTTTAAGATACAATTTTTAAAGGTCACCTATTATGCACATTTTACAAGATGTAATATAAGTCTCAGATATGCCCAGAATGTGTCTGTAAAGTTTCAGCTCAAAATACCCCACAGATCAATTATTATAGGATGTATAAAATGTCTCTATTTGTGCGGGAGCAAAAAGCGCTGTACCTTTAAATGCAAATGAGCTACAGCTCCTCACTCACTTACAAACAGACAATGAGGGCTTTTGGTTAAAAATATATCTGATTACTGTAAATACAGTCACTAGTAACATTAGAAAAGCTTTTGAGTAAAATTCTCCAGTCAGTCAGTGGCTATGGGCGGGGCTTAATCAGTGTGACATCACAATAACAAGAGATTTTAAACGGCATGTCTAATGAGACTGCTTTGGTTTAATGAGGATTAAAACAGAAGGAGCGGGTGAATGTTTTTCATCGTAGGGTTGTTGTGTTCACACACTGCCAACACACATTTATTTCCAAATTTTGCATAATAGGTGCCCTTTAAGAAAATAAGAATATTTGTCTGTGCACTTATTTAAAGTTGATAGATTGACATAATCAGATTTAAAAGAATCACAAAGACAGACATGTGATACATACATTAGCTAGTCTCATCTCCAGGTCCAGGATCTCTCGAGATTTCAGCGTGGCATTGTGAGCTCCCAGCATACTCAACAATCTTTCCATCAACGCCTTATAGGCCGCCAGAATCTGACATCATCGAGAAAAAACATTTTGCTGACATCACAAGGTGTAAAGATCTCATCCTAAATGAATATGTGAGTCACCAATACTAAAAGCTTCGAGTCAATTTAAAAATGACTAAAACTTGTCTAGCAGGTCATATTTCACTCACAAAATCAGATTTTATTGATTGCAAAAAAAGCCAAATTTCACTAATTCATTTAACATAATGCCAAATAATAATATGTTTCTATTTATATATCACATGAGCATCAAATCTACTGAAACAGAAAAAGTTTTACTACAGTCCTGCATCACTCTTAATGCATTTTACTGTAATACAGTAATGTTTCATAGATTGCATTATTTGCTAATGTCTTCTGATAAATGTGTGATGTCATCAGAGCGTGACAGAGACACTGCTGTGACTACACAGACTCATCTGTGACATCATCTCCAGCCGTGACACGATCAATTAGACATGTGAGCTCACAGCGGGAGGTGACTGAGACAGATGGCAGTCAGACAGACAGATGGACAGAAAAGAAAACAAAAGACAACAGAGAGTTGGAGTGAGTTTAACCTTCACGCTGTCTTCATCCTGACCCAGATATAAAGTTCTTTCAGGCAGCGTCAAGCCTTCCTGATCAATCTAAACACACACATATAAAATATACTTAAACTTGTGTGCGTGTGAAGTGCAAAACTATAAAACTTGGTTTTGGAAGAACTCCAACTTTCTCTCACCCGTATGGCGTTACGTGAAGAGTTCTTGTCATCCACGCTCACAGTGAGAGAGAAGAAGACAGACGTGCTGTACATTCCCTGAGTCTTGTACAGCATCTCATTAAAATCGGGTCTTACAGGGGCGGAGCCAATATCCCATCCCGCCCCTCCTGGAGGAGCTCCAGACAGGTCCCATCCACCACAGTTGTCAATCACCTCAGTCATAGGCCCCGCCCCCTGACGGTCAATTTCCTTTATGTTGATACAAGAGCGATAAAATTCTTTCACCTGTTAATCAGAAAAAGATATTTTCAAACATATGTGTTAAAGAATTATTTAAACGCCACTAATAATGTATATTTAAAGTCGGCATGAAACAGAAGTAGCGATTGTCTTATATTCTCAGTGGTGATGTATATCCGCTTCTGAAATGAATAAAGGTAGCACTGGACTTGAATTCCTCCATCTGATTGGATCTTTTGAAGTTGGGTTATGTTGCTATTTGCTAATCGCTGCAATCTTTTCCCAGACCCCGCCCACCTGGTATACCATATGACCGACTTGAAATTGATGGACATAAGCAGTCACGGACATATGATGGACATATTTCATAAGTATTTTAAACAATTAAATTAAATGTTTAAGTGAACTATGAAACATGCTAAATCCTGAAACTATTCACCTTTCTCTCTGCGCTGTTAGGTTCGTTCCTCTGGATCGGCGTCTGTAGGAGGTGCTGTAGTTTCTCTTGGTTTTGTTCTCCGATCGCTGTGATTATTCCATAGTTTAATTTATCCTCCGGTATTCCATGACGTCTGAGCCAGCCACCACATGCAAAGCTGTAGAAGTCGTAACACGGCTGGACGCTCGGGTCGATGTTTCCCTGAACAAATCGTGCCGCCCTGAGCAGCAAGCGTCGTTTCACGCAGTCCTGACGACACTGGGAGTCCTGCGCCTCCAACGAAAGGAACTTGAGTGCCAGCATGCAGCCGAGAATCACGCACATTCCTGCCGCGAAAACCAGCGCAGACAGCAAGCAGATTTCACGTCGACTCCAGCGAGCTGGGGTCCCGCCCCCTGGACCGGTCCCGCCCACGCATTTATCCCGCCCACTCCGTCCACGGCCGTAGCGGTCCAGCGACCCGCCCAGATGCAGGCTCACCCCGTTACTGAGAGTACTGCTACTGCAACGACTGCTGTACTTGATCTCCTGAAAGTCATCGTAATGTGCCGTCATGGAGTACGTCTTCTCCATGGCGGCAGGCGTCTGGGCCCTGGATTTATTGGGGAAGGTGTGAAACATGAGGTCACGGGAGTGTATAGAGTAGACCTGGGATCAAAGTGAGGGCATGACCTTTGACCTCTCAATTCTGAGCCTCAAACAACCGAAGGTCAGCCAGTATTCGGATGCACCTCTGTTAAGCTTGTGACCTGTGTTCAGAGAGATCAATAAGATTCATTAATAAGAGAAGGTGCATACAGTCATGGGAAAACATTGTTGTTATGGTGTGTGCACACCTAAAGCAAGCAAATATGTGCGCTACTCTGTCTAGCGGTATTATTTGTTTTTCTCATCACTTGTTCAAATGAAAACTGTGCTCTCCTCTATTTTCTGATATAACTAGATGCATCAAACCGGACATATCAATAAGCTCTTTATTGCAAATTCCCATGCAAATTTTTGCGAGGAAAACAAGATTTGCATCAATTGCCCAGTGTGAATACTTGGAATCTATTTGCACTAATAATTTAATTCGCTTTTGGTGTGCACAGACCATTAGAAATAATGTGTAATATAGCACAGTCATTAGCGCATTTTAGGTAACTACATAAAATACAAATTTTCTTATACAAACACATAAGTAGTTTTGTCAGAAAAGCTTATTTAATGGCAGACAATATGTTACATTATTATTATATTTTTGATATTATTGTCCTTTGTCTTATTTTTTTAAATAATCTTCACAAGGATTCCCTCTGGAAAAAGTAAATTGCAAAAAGGTTATGATACTCCATCAATATTATCTTCAAAACATTGTACAACCTTTATGAATTTTGTCAAAAAGCGAACAACACCAACTCAACTTTAAAGTCATCAACCCCAAGCTTCCAACATCTCTAGATGAGTTTTTTTTTTTAATTGTGCCCATTTTGCACTGTTTTTGATATTTTTCATGCTTGATGAGGTTTAAAGTTTCAAAAATGTCTGCAGTCCCTTGTAGCAACTTGTTAGCACCCGCTCTTTTAAGACATGTAAAAACCATGAGTTTGGTTATTGTTTATATGTTATATGTCATAAAATAAAATGTGAAAATATCTTGAGGTTGTGTTCACCAAAGATCTTATTTAAGAAGTTTAAACAAAACCCTACTCAAAACACACATTGACTTTGGGACGAGATCCATTTCCAGGTTTTGCCTACAAAAATACATCATCCCTCAGCAGTAACAACATAAATAAACGGCTTTCGTGAAACAAACGTAACTTCCGGTAAACTCAGCAAAGAATAAATAACAACAAAGTCCTTTAAGAATAGTTTATTTCTGATAACAAGCTAAATAAACAACAAGTAGAATACCTTAGTTCATATTTCATAGCCAAAGCTGTGTAAAATAATTACTATATAATGTATACAATGTTAACTACAAACCTCCTGCCATACCTCCGTGAATATAGAGTTTATCCATGATCGCCGTCTCCCCTTGTCTTCAGGAATCCAAAACATTTCTTATGTTCAAGGTATTTGTTCCAGAGTTCAGTTTAGACACTAGTCAAGACCATTAAACAAACAGAGATCGGAAGTATAGTTCCAACCAGACGTGTAATCGTGACAGTGCATGTGCATGTACGACTGCTACACTGTAATAACCAATCAGCATCTACCACTACAACATTGTATATTAACCAATGAGCATTCAGGAGATCTGTCTGTTTTATAAATCTGATTAAAAGAAGCGAATCAATCTGTCTTTTATCACAAGCTCTTGATTCTTGTTTTTTATTCGGTTTCTTAAGCCCTTTCCTAAAGTTGTTTAGATTGATTTCAGACACTCGAGCATCAGAGAAACACTGCCCAATGACTCAAGGGCCTCGATCGATCAGAGAGAGAGAAAGAGAGAGAGAGACAAACAGAAAGACACTGAGAGACTCCAGGGAGCAGGGATTGATGGATGTAGAAGGGGAAGAGTTGATGTGACTTGAGTGGGTAAAGAGAACGAAACTTAGCCACATTCAAACAGGTCTTTACACACAAACAAAAACACACACAGACTCACTGCCCATCAACCTCACACTGGTAAGTGCGTCAATCCAGTCAGACAAAGCTCACCTCCTGTAGAGAGTAAAACCTGCTACCGGCTAATGGACCACAACACACACAACCTAAACCCACCTCCCATCTCTTTTACATGCACTTTGTCATAAAACGCTCTCCAAAAGTACACGAACACAAACGTCTAGCAATGCGAGCTCAATTTCACACATCATTGTGTTCGGAAATGTGTCGGTTGCGACAGCAGAGCTTGAATCACATCCACAGCTGACTAATCGCCTACTGACACCAGACACATCTGCATTTGATTTAATTGCTGGTTTATGTACATATACGTCGGGTGGAGGCTGGCCATGTTTTTAGAAGGACATGTCAAGTTATTTCAACACCTGAAGATGCTTCTCCAGAACCCTGCTATTAGCCGTCTGTGTGTATGCATCTAAAAGCTGACACAATAATATCATTCGGATGAAAATTTGCTTTAGCTCAATAAATGCCAAGAACATTTTCTCAAGCTTTTTCTAAACACGCTAACGTGCATCCGACACAAAAATGGCACTTTTTAAAACAACACAAGCACATGTTGCATGTTCTGCAAGGGGGCGAGCATTTGTCTAATGGTGCGTACACACCAAACGCGAAGCAATGCTCGTACTCGTGCAAATTTTTCGCTTAACTAGAAGATTTTCAACTTGCGCAAAGGCGCGTTTGAGGCAAATAGCTCATGTTTTCACGCAATCGCACACCGCATAATTTGCGTCATTTGCATTGCTGCGTGCAAGTTCATGTCTTTGCATTGACTTTTTATGTAATGTACTCGTGCAAATCATTGAATTCGCGTTTGGTGTGTACGCCCAATAAAACATATTTTGTGGTCAGTTTTCACATTTAGGTCAAATAATGTCATTGCAAAAAGATGAAGTTAGTTAAATTTATATTTATCTGAATAACACATCTAAGCCAAAGACTTTAAGCAATTGCAGACGTGACTGCTTGGTAGTGTTGTAGTTCTCGAGACCGGTCTCGGTCTTAAGACCGGTCTCAAGACCACTTTTTAAAATCGACTGCATTTTTACTCGGTCTCGTCTCGGTCTCAGACAAAGAGGACTCTGAATTTTATTTCAAGACCGGTCAAGACCACAACTAATGGCACATCACAATTTTTTTTATCATAAATTTTATGCAGTTTATTCAGATTTTGCATATGTGGTTGGCATTGTTTAAGCATTGTTTATGTTTCTCCCAATTTTTTCTAATTTTATAACTAAAAACACCTGCATTGTGTTAAGTGGATGGCAAGCCATGGAAAGACAGTTCAGATTAAATGGTTAAGTTGATTTCAGCTCTTAGTGTTGGTATCATTTGCATATTCCACATTTTCTCATAAGTGTTTTAATGCAGTGACTTGCAATGGTCTTGGTCTTGACTTGGTCTCGGCCTGTCTTGGTCTTGACTCGGTCTCGACCCTTTAAAGTCTTGGTCTTGTCTTGGTCTCGGCCTGACTTGGTCTTGGTCATGACTTGGTCTCGGTTTAGGTGGTCTTGACTACAACACTACTGCTTGGTCTGCGCATGCGTGCAGTCCAGTTGTACGTGCTCAACATTCTTGAGTTTTTTCTACAAGACACCTCAATATTTAAAGAAGAATCAGTGTTCAATCAGTATGCAATCTTTATACTGTATGCATGCGCAGTACAGTCCTGCCTGCGCAGACGGTAAGAAAATTCTTCTAGTTTGTGTGTGTTAGTGTGTGTGACTTTAAGGCAATTTGTGAAAATTGATCCTGGATCCGTCCGGAGGGAAAGTTGATGGGTTTACCAGCCGACCTCACCGCACATTTCACAATCCCACACCGTCTGTGTGTGTTTAAGGAGAGACAAACGTGAGAGAAATGCGTTGATGGAAAAAATGTGTGTGCGCCCGTGTGTGTGTGTGAATAAAGACAAAAGGAATTGACAGAGCATTTGCATTCATTACATTTTGTTATTGTGTATGCGTATCTACATTTCTGAGTTAATTCACCCTGCCACCTCTCATCTGTTTCACTGGACACACACCTGATATCTGTGGAGGTGTTTCTCTGGAAAATGTCACTTTCTATTCAAACCATCATTCATCAGACATCTTGCTCCTTTCCTGTCTTTTAAATGCATTCATACCATTCAACAACACACACACACACAAATGTGTAAGTAGACATTTCCAGATGATAATAATGTTATTGCACGTTGATGTTGCATTCTGGATCAGAGAAAAAAGACCCCAGTAATCTCATCATGTTTGGTCGAGAGTTTCAGAAGAAATCTCAACAATGTCTCAAACTGTGCTCATATTTTACAATGACTGCAATTTAATCTATGTTTTAACAACTTTTTGAGATCTTAGCTCTAGACTGAGACTCTAGCTGTAGGTCAACTATTGAACTAATCATCCTGTATAATGAATTTTAGGAGAAACATCTGAGATAAATGATCTTAGTGTAATAAAATGTCCTGTAGGAACATCCAGAATAATGTACATGCAAAATCTCCCTAAACACTTAGAGAGATGGTGTGTAATGGATTAGATCTCTTAGCATCTGATGAATGACCATTTACACAACATGACAGCACTAATGTGTTAAATACAGATCCTCCTGAGGTTCACACTCGCACAGAATGAGAATCAGACAAACTTTCTGAGAGGTCTAATGTGATACTCTGTGTTTTTATTTATGTTTGGGGTTGTGGTAATGCGTTCGGTCAGACGCGACTCTAATAGATTTGCTCTGCTGTGGTCGGACAGAGCCGTTCTGACTCGAGCTCGGGGTTCAGAGTTTTGCCTTATCTCTACTGGCCAGCATGAGTCCGGTTCTCTCACGGGTCCAGAGTCAATGAGTTCCCCATAAGCTCTTATACCCAAACAAACACACAAGCTTGTATACACTCCCTTTGGGGACTTTAGGTTTGCATTCTTGTACAGTATTTAATAAAAAAATTATGATGGCTGACCCTATAACCTTACACACACAAATAGCTTCTTATATACACACACACACGCGCACACACACACAGAGAGTCATATGGCGTTCAGTGGCGCCAGGAGCGGGGACAGTAACTTAATTATACAGAAAGCTTTTGCTCCACTGGTGAATGGCTAAACTGCCCCCCGTCAAATAAATTAATAAAACACACACACACTAACACACATACACACACACGCACACAATTGTGTGCTCATAAACTGCACAAAACAATAAGCCTGTTTTCTAACAATCACACAGATACATCTGTGATGTAGAGATTAAGAGACCACTATAGTAATAATACCAGAATAACTGTAATACTAAATAACCTAACCCCCAACCAAGTAAAACCACATCAATACCACCACATATGAATATGCTAATCATGCAGTATGATCTATACATTAAAATACCACAGTATTACCATCTGGCACAATCACTGCACAATATAAATGAGATCTCTGATCTACTGTACATACTTCAGTTAGGTCATAATAAATATATTTATGACTTAAATCAAATCAGTTCTTTCAGATGATGTTAAGGTGACCTGACAGTGCATTAGATCAACTACCAGCATTCATCTTTTGGTCATTTAAACACACACAAACACAGATACACACACCGTTCACAATTTAACTTCTGAGACATAAACTTGGAAAAGCAACAAACACTGCAACAAGTTCACGTCAGACTCATAACTGATATTACACAGTAATCATAAACAATCAATTATTGAGTGCAGTATATATAAAAACACTATCATATTACCACTTAATACTCTGACTAACCATAGTAACACCACCGTAGTTTTTATAAAACTGTATAACTACATTAAAATAACGCTTCGGCAGTATTTGGTCTGTATGTCCAGCGCGCGCACCGGTGAGATTCTGCTGAGGTCTCTCCGTGATCTCCCACTGCTGCTTAGGAGAAATAGTAAGAGAGAGGGATTTGTTAAGATTCACTCACCTGGAGAAGAGAGAGAGAGACTGTGTGTGTGAAGAGAGCGACGGTGCGAGGAGCAAAGTCTCGGAGACGCGACAGAATCACGGAGCCACAGCGGAGAGAGAGAGAGAAACGAGAGAGAGAGAGAGAGTGACAGTGTGTGTGTGCGCGTGTGTGTGAGAGAGAGGGAGAGTGACAGAGAGAGTTAGTAATAGTGAGAGAGGGAGGGAGAGAGAGAGAGAGACAGTGTGTGAAAGGAGAGCGCGCAGGGTCTGTGCCGCGCACTGGCGGTTTGGATATGCTGAGCGCGCGGTGTACGCGTGTGAGTTTACAGATGAGGGGTCAGATTTACTAAGCGAGGCAAATTAGCGTGAGAGCGCAATTACAAAAAAAGCGCGAATGGGAGTGGTAATTTCTGCGAGTAAAAGGCACAAATGTAATAACACAAACGCAACAGCTGATTTCCATAATGACCAACACAATCTACTAAGAGTTCAAATCAGTTCAGGGCAAATAATCAGAGCTGATGAGGTGCTGGTGATCTACTAACCCCTTATGCACTTGAGTTCAGCACCACGGACATCACATATATCAAAGCCATAGGACAATGAAGAGGTGAAGGTCTACAAGAATTTATAAAACACTTATTGTGACTTCGTGACTCCTCTTTTATTTCATCTAGCAAAAAAAAAAAAAACATGACCTGGCACACAATATGTAAGGAATACTTGACGACGGGCCATTGAATTATAAGAAAATAATGCACCCCCAAAGTGCAATGTTACACCGCAGGTGTGCATTACTTTTAAATAATACAAAGGATCGGAGTAATTTATTCCTCTTATACCACGGTTACCACAAACATTGCTCTGGCGCCTATTTTTAAGACATTTAACTAGTTAGGTGTGCGGTTATCAGAAATGAATGCATACCCACGGAACATTTCTCAGCCAATCAGAATACAGCATTCAACAGACCCATGGTATAATTTTGAATAATATGTTCCTCTGGCATTCCAAATAAATTGTTACGTGTTAAAAATCCTTTACCACATGCTTTCTATTCTTAGATAAGTAAGATTTTTTCTGCGTTAAATGATAGGGCAAATGCCAGTCATATCATGGGCCCTATCTTGCACCCAGCGCAATTGACTTTGTCAGTGACGCATGTATCATTCGTATTTTGCAACGGCGCACAGCGGGTTTTTCCCTCCACAGACGCACGTCGACAAACTAGGGAATGAACTTGTGCTCCCTGGGCGTTTCAGCGCAAAAAAAGAGGCGTGTTCCGGCGCAAACTATCCCTGATGCTATTTTGCAGTTTCAAAAAACAATTGCGCCACTGACCAGAAAAAAAAAGTTTAAAGTCAGTGGCGCGTTGCGCGTTGTTCATTATGCTATTTTAAGGGCGCATGCTTGACCATAATGTATAGCGTGCACAACGCGCACACTTTGCATCTAATCTACACAGATGCAACAGTTATTTTTGCAAATCATAAATTGTTACACTAAAAAATATTAATACACGAGATAAGGGGAATCATAGTGGTGAGCATTGTGGTGATAGTTTTTATTTATTGTGTGGCTGCGTTAAAAAATTCTCATGCAAATAACGATAAAAATATTTTCATAAGTTTGTTGTGTGGCTGTATTACGTTTATTTTATGTAAATAATAATTTAAATGTTTTCATAAGATACCTTAATGTATATGAACTTGATTTGTAAGAGTACTTTGGGGTTGGACCTTGCGTTTCTTGGGTCCGATTTCAAAGCCCCCAAATCCTTTCAGTGGTGAGGGTGGACGCAGCGATGTCCTCTGCTGGCGTCAGGTCCTGAGGCAGATCCACCTCCCGTTACACGGCGTGCCCGATTTATGCTGGCAAGCTTGGGATTCCCCCGTACAAGGACGTGGGTCTCCTCGGCTGTGAACCGCTCCTGGCGTGCGCCTGGTAAATCCGTCATAATAATAGCAACCCGCCACGGAACTTGCGCCCTTGCGTTTAAAGGGAATGTTGGATAGCGTTCTGATTGGTTTATTTGACGTTACGCCCAAACCACACCTATGAATAATGAACCTACTTCAGACCAACCCCTTATTGATTTGCGCCCGGCGCAAGAGTTATTTCTCCTGCCGGGAAAATAGCAACAGCGCCCAAGATCCGCCCACAAACTCACTTGCGCGTTGCGCTTCGCACTTGCGTTTCAGATCGTTAAAATAGGGCCCCAAGTGTGCAAACATTGGTGAATCATGTTGCGTGAATCATTTAAATAATCTCCTCCCATAAATGTTGCATCTGAAAGGGAAACTCCTAGAAATGCATATGCAATAAGGTCAGTCACAAAAATAACAAGACCACACCTTTTCAGCACTAATGATCCACTGAACGTCTTTAGTAAATTAAGATTTTTTTATTCTTTTCATGATACTGTCACGAATTTCCGCATTTTTTCATGATCGTATCACAAATTTCTGTTTATGTGTCACTGTTACTCTATTGCTTTTTCCTATTTTCAAACCATGTTCGCTTTGGTTTAGGGTAAGATTTGGTGTTTGCGTTAGGATGTCACTTTAAGTATTGGTTTATAAAAAAAAAATCAGATTTATTTTTTATATTTTCTAAATTTTAAACCATTGTTGCCTGGCATTAGGGTTAGAGTTGGGTTTGGGTAAGGGTGTCATTTTATGTAAAGCAATACCTAAACCGAAGCGACAATATTAAGAAAATAGGACAAATCAGTTGAGTAACCAATACTTGACAATAATACATAAACAGAAAATTTGTGATACTATCACGAAAAAGTGGGGAAATTCGTGACAATATTACAAAAAAGAATCAAACAATTACGTGACAGCTGTTATTTAACACCAAAATGAAGGTTAACGCTGGCGTAAATCTGGCCCTTGGTTATATTTCTAACAAAAAAAAAATTGTATTTAAAAACATTTGATCCCTTTAGTAGCTGATTTTTTGATCAAATGTTTGGTTTTATGTAATAATATCAACAGGTCTGTGTGAGGTAAAGTCAGATGATCATGTGATTACAGTAGTGCTCCAGCACCCATCACAAGTCGCTACATAACTTCTCGATTTTTTATTCTTGTGTGCACGCGTTTGTCATTGTCTCATCTTTGGCCTACCCAAAGACTGAAACTTCCCAGTAAGCAAAAATGTGCAAAAACTGTGAAATGATGGCTACTATTCACCCAATTTAGTCCAGCTATAAGTTACACCCTAAATAACCTGGAATTTGGTTACATGCTATTTTTGTCAAAAGAACGATATTGTACGATATTCCATCATGTAAGCTTCAATTTTAAATATTAAAAATGCCAACCCATCATCTTCAAAGACTCAAGTGCCAGGAAATCAGACAATTTCATGGAAAACAGTCAATTCCCTACTGAAAAATCAATTGAAGACCACACTGTAAAAAAAATCCGTAGAAATTGCAGCTGGGTTGCCGGTAATTTACCGTAGATTTAAATTTGTGTTATTTACTGGCAACATTTTGTTCAAAGTTAAATGAACATTAAACATTTACAAGTCTTTGTCTTTACAGAGTAAAACTAAAAAAACAGCATCAAGCAAAACATTCTGGGAAACAAAATCTGAAGCAAAAAACAGAAAAAGGTTGATGATGATTTCTGGTTCCCAGAATGCTTTGCATGAGGCTGTTATTGTATAGTTTTATTCTGTAAAGATAAAGACTTGTTAATATTTAAAATTTATTTAACTTTGAACAAACTCTTGCCAGTAAATAACATAAATGTAAATCTACGGTAAATGACCGGCAACCCAGCTGCAATAACATTGTAATTTCTACGGATTTTTTTTACAGTGCAGCATTTTAGCTAGTTTAAGATGCCAGTATGCTGTAAAAAAAATCTGTAGAAATTGCAGCTGGGTTGCCGGTAACTTACCGTAGATTTAGATTTATGTTTCTTACTGGCAACATTTTGTTCAAAGTTAAATGAACATTAAACATTTACAAGTCTTTGTCTTTACAGAGTCAAACAAAAAAACAGCATCAAACAAAACATCTGGGAAACAAAATCTGAAGCAAAAAAACAGAAAAAGGTTGATGATGATTTCTGGTTCCCAGAATGCTTTGCATGAGGCTGTTATTGTATAGTTTTAGTCTGTAAAGATAAAGACTTGTTAATATTTAAAATGTATTTAACTTTGAACAAACTCTTGCCTGTAAATAACATAAATTTAAATCTACGGTAAATTACCGGCAACCCATCTGCAATAACATTGTAATTTCTACTGAATTTTTTTCCCAGCCTGGCAGGACCCGGCTTAAAAATGGACCAAAACACAACTAAACCAGCTTGCTAAACCAGCTAAAACCAAGCAGGATAAAAGCTTATGCTGGTTTAAAATGTTTTTTTTTTCAGTAGGGGTGTGAGTTAAATTAATTAAATATTATAAAATAAGTGGTTAAACATTAAGAAACAGTTTCTGAGACAGGGTTTAGATTAATCCACGACTATGCTTTAGTTATATGAGGACATTTAAGTAGTTTTTACAAACAAACCTTACAAAAAGCATTACTGGTGAGCATCTATTAACAAAACAATGGCACTGATATATATTTTTAAATTAAGACAGCTCAAACATGCATTTTAGTCTGGGACTGGATAAGCCCTGCCTGGAAACCTTCCCATATGTGGTGCACGTTTTATTGCTGCAAAGATAAGTATGTGTACTTAATCACTGTGTACCAGGGACTACTAATTTAACAATTAGAGGCAGATTTTAAAGTGCAAAGTATTGAAAATCAAACAGTGTAAATAAAGTGGTGTATAAACAGGCATTTCTGCAACTCTTTAAGTGTGTCCAATAAAAGGTGCGGTCTTTACATCTAAATTAAGCGGTTAGTGATCCTCAGAGGCTCATTTACTGAACAGAGTCACGTTACATCATCCAGAGTTCAGACAGTTTCATTTAACTTACCTCACTAACAACTGACATATAGTAATACTTGTAATAGTTCATATATAATTTAATTCTAGAGTAATTTAAGAATGTGTGTGTGTGCGCGCGCACGTGTGTGTGTTTTAATGTTATTATTGGGAGTGGTTGCAGAAGGGACGGTGCACTCGTTGCGATTATCCTGCGCGCCCTGCATGTTAAGGAGCCTCAGGGGCCCAAGAGCACGCGCGGAGGGGTAGACGAGGGCGGACCTCATGTGGCACTTTCCTTTATCTGGATTTAATCATCCCACAAGAGAAACGCACAACAAACCCTTAAAAACACACCACAACCATCCAAGCCCTTTAAATAATGTTAAATACTTTCCCTCTTTCATGCCTGCCCGACAAATCTACATTTCTGACAAAAAACTGTCAGTGGGTGAACGAGAGGAGTGTGCGTGTCTGTGCGTGCGTGTATAAGTGTGTGTGTGTGTGTGTGTGTGTGTGTGTGCATGCGTGTGCGTTTATAAGTGTGTGTGTGTGTTTACTGCAGGGTGTGTATGACATTGACTTGATTTGTAGACACTGCCTGCTTTTTAAACTTCAAAACAGTGATTGTGTTGAAGAGGGTCAGTGTGTGTGTAGTGGATAATAAATAAGGCACAGAGGGCAGCAGAAAGAAAGATAGAGAGAGAGAGAGAGAGAGAGAGGGGGGGAGTGAGAAAGAGAGAGAGAGAGAGAGAGAGAGAGAGTGCTGTCTACTGTTACTGGTCAGAGGAGGCGTGGTGTTCAATTAAAGAGGCGGTGCTGACAGTCAGCTCATTATATATTCTGATGTCATTCGTTCTGCCCCTCCCCCTATATAGTATGATATCATTCCATATGGATCTCCAGAGAAGACACAATGGCCTCTAGATCCATCACCCTAAGTATACTCGCTCACTTTGGCTCTGTTCCAAAACCCAGTGAACGGCCTAACTGGACAGCATTTCAAGGCATCATATTCCCGATTTAAAAGCAGTAACCTTAAAGTGAGATACCTTGTTTTGGCCAAATTCCAATGCAGCAGAATCATAGAGAATGCAATCCCAGAATGCATTGCTTTAGTTTTTCGGAAAACAAATCCATTAATGGAACATAAACTTAATTCAGTACAAAATGTATTAGTTAATTATTTTCTATAATGTTTTTGTGATTATTATAGTATTACGTCATAGTATAGCAGCATTATGCAAACATCAATGATGCCAGCTTCCTATATGAGCAATAGACAGCAGGACAGCTTACTTTGGTTTTTGAAAAGTGTTTATCTTTTTCTCTGGTTTGAATTCTGGTCAAGTAATAATCACATAACTTTTGGTCCAAATAGTGCTGTCCCTTCTTACAACCCTGGCTTAAGGGAAGCATCGTAAAAAATCGCTCTGACACCAGAATTGCCAAACAAAAGATATTGATTAAGGGAAGATTGAGGGAAAATGAAATGTGTAGGCTGAGGCTGCTGTGAGATCAGAGAATGAGAGAAAAAGAGAGAGAGAGAGAGAGAATGAGAGAAAAAGAGAGAGAAAGAGAGCGAGAGAGAGAGAGAGAGAGAGAGAGAGAGAGAGAGAGAGAGAGAGAGAGAGAGAGAGAGAGAGAGAGAGAGAGAGAGAGAGAGAGAGAGAGAGAGAGAGAGAGAGCAATATGGGAAAGCCTTTGAAGGCGAATGAATACGCCAGGCGGACGCCTACTGTACGGACGCCTACTGTACGGACGCCTACTGTACGGACGCCTACTGTACGGACGCCTACTGTACGGACGCCTACTGTACGGACACCTACTTGCCGGCTTTTTTTCAGCTGAGCATTTTTTTTTGCTATGATACTTTTACTTTGTTTATCAGTCATTGAAAGATGCGCCGGTTGGTTGTTGGGATATTTGTCCTGGTCCTCCTCCATTGTGATTGGACAGCTGAGCGCTTCACCCAAAGTAAAAAAAATTTAAACTCTTGTCGCTCAGCTTGAGCGCAGAAAAAACGCAGAGTGCTAGCGTTTTTGAAAAGTGTGGCACTGCCGTTGAAAACAATTGAAAACACACACGGCCACCAGCGTAAATGTCTTCGTGCGCACGCCCCCTTAGTTGGCACATCTGGCCGACTGATGCATATAAAAACACAAAAACAGTGTTTATTTCAGTAATTGTTTATTTTATTTTAAGTCTGAATTTATCCTTTCATGAATTTAACCATTTACATGTTAATTGAATGGTCTCTTCATGTCGACATGATTGGTTTTCATTAAAAAATAGTCAAACTTCAAGTGAATTTATACGTATTTCAAGAATACGTTTTACAAAGTCTATACCAAAATTATATAATAACAGATTAATAATAGTTAAAACCATCAAAGCTTAAACCACTGTCAGAGCAATGTTCCGTAGCTGTCACTGGGGCAGTGACCTTTCCGACAGAAATTTAAATCAAAAGCCTATGATGTAAAATGAATTAGATAGATTAATACTATCTGATTAGATCACTAATCAAACATAGAGAATTTGAACTCTGTACAGTTTTCTTTACTGCCATTAAATCTCACTGGATACTCTTTAAAAACCTTCTCAGATTTATATACTGTTTCTAATCAGCCTTTCACTCAAATATAATTAATAATATAATGTATTAAAAAAGTTTAAAAATTGCACAATAAAAGCTCTTTTTTATTCATGCGCACACAAGTGATTGTGTTTGTAAATTTTATAATGAATTGATCAAACACAAAGAGTTATTGACCCGTCTTTACAGTATGTGTGTGTGTGTTTAATGTATCTCTCCTCCTGTCACTCTCTGCTGTATGAAAATGAATAATTATAAAATGAAACGTTTAAAAGGAAAAGCTGCCTGGCAAGGTGAACATTTATCAGCGCAAACATTAAAGACAAAGCTAGTCTGTAAATTGGGTTTTTATTCATTGTTGCCCAATAAAAAATCCCTTCTTCTCATATCAGCACAAAAACCAACAAAACATTTAACTTGAACTTTTCTAACATTCATAAAAGATGTGTGCTTTTAAATACCTACAGTAGAAAACTTTTCAGTATAATTCCAGAAATAAACTTTAACAAGTATGCAAACGCAAATGGCAATATTAACCAGTGCATTGCCATAAATCTGTATGAGTTTAGTTTAGCTCATTCATTCATTCATTCATTTTAGTTATGAACAAAGAAACACATCAAAGTTGACCACTGTGCTTTACAGAAAAATTTAGTATACATGAAAGAGAGAAGAAAACATTGAGCAGATAGTACGACAAATTAGTTTAGTTAAGATTAGTTAAATGCCCAAGCAAGAATGTAAAACTTTAACTTATAGAGGACAGGGATCTAAAAAATAAAGGGAGGCTATTCCAAAGCCTTGGTCTGACAATTGCAAAAGCAGTTGATCAAGTTAAAGATAGAAATCAAAAATAACTCCAAAGTGTTTCACTGTGGGTTTGATATATATGCGTTCCATTACCCACTGAGGAATTTCATTTAAACAAGCAAACTGAGTTTCATGTCAGTACGCTTAAAAGACAGTTCGATTGTGTAATTTGGAGACAAGTGGAAAGACACTTCATGCCTGAAAATTGACCTTAGGGTAGCATAAAAGTGAAAACAGAGTTGGGGCCAAAATAGAGCCTTGGGGAACACCACAAGTATGAGGAGCTACAAATTTGGCAACACAAAAGGTTCTGTTAGTAACAAAATATTTAAAGCAGCTAAGGGCACTTCATCAGATGCCCACATACTGATCGATACATGAAAAAAGAATACCATGGTCAACAGTGTCAAATGCTGCACTCAGATCTGAAAGCATTCAAATCCCTGGAGTCAACAGATAACAAAAGGAAATTTACCGAGGACACTTGATAAGTGGAATGAAGCTGTAAATGAAGTGTTAAACAAAGGTTTCTCTTCGGTCTCTGAGTGCAATCTTCAGTCCACATGTAATGTCACACAGACTGTAAGGTAACAGAAGTGCACACTGATGATGTGTAGCGGCTGCAAGAAGTCATTCATGAGCTTCTGTCTTGTGGATTGCTCTTATTTATGAATTGTGAAATCAGATTTGTTGAAGGGAATTCCCTATTAAATAAAAAATATACTTCTGACTGGGGCTTAAAACTACATGCAGAACTAATAACTCAGCAGAACTGTTTATCTATTAGTTGTAATTATGTCATAACCAGTCAGCATCTGACCTGTGAAAGAAATCATGTTAATGAGAACAAACAGAGACAAGAGATAAATACATGAGCGACCTTGTCTCAAATGATTTAACAAAATAAAATTAAGAAACTTTTATCATTTATTCATCCACATATTTTCCTTACAAAACTGAATCTGATCCAATGAAATAGATTCTTCCAAACATTAAAAGCTACACACAGAACAACTTAAGAGAGAGAGAGAGAAAGAAAGAAAGAAAGAGAGAGAGAGAGAGAGAGAGAGAGAGAGAGAGAGAGAGAGAGAGATGAGAGAGAGAGAGAGAGAGGAGAGAGAGAGAGAGAGAGAGGAGAGAGAGGAGAGAGAGAGAGAGAGAGAGAGAGAGAGAGAGAGAGAGAGAGAGATGAAGGGGCTGTAATGATTGTAGCATAGAAATGAAAAACCACAGTCAACGTCACGCTATTGGCTTTTAATTGATTAAGAAGGTCGTTTGAAGGTCTCTCTCTCTTTCTCTCTCTCTCTTTATAAAACTCTCTTGGAGTGGAATTAGAAAAGCAGGCCATTAAAGTCAACCTGCTACACACACATAGACACACACATACACACACTGTTCCAGCTCATAATTTTTATTCAACACAATTAAAAGCGTTACGGCGGCCGCACTGACCAGAACACGAGGAGGAGGAGAGGATAAAACATTTTATGTTTTACTATTATTACATGCTAAGTTGTAAGTATTTGATGTTTACTGGTAGTAGGAGTTTTAAACATCTGATGAAAAGTTTTAACCCGCGGGTGAGGAGGTTTTCAGGCAATTCGAAAAATAAATAACATCGCAATACTGCAATGAAAGGAGTTTATAGGTCACCTGACATACGTAAAAGTCCCATGATCATTCTTTAAATATGGCGTCGGGTTGGAGGACAAGACAGAAGAGGTGTGTTCGACTTCATGTTCATGACAAGAACATGACATCAAAGTCGTCAAGTTGATGTATTTGATGTGTTTGTCAGTCCTTGTGATGCCTCATGAAGTCAAACACTCCTCTGTCTTTTATATGTAAAGAATGATCATGTGACTTTTACGCACGTCAAGTGACCTATAAATGTGAAAAATTGCAGTTTTGTGATTATATTCATTTTTTGAATTGCTTGTCGCCATGGTTTTTGGAATGACTTATGGCAAGACAACAAAATTACGAATTAGTCACATAACATCGGTTAGTGGAAACGTTGTTATTTCGCAATAGTTTTTTGTTGACATTTAGAAAATAATGCTAAAGTTTTGCGCAAATCTTTAATGGGAATGCAGCATTTGACTGTGACATAAGAAAGAGAGAGAAAGACAGAAAGAGAGTAAGACAGATAGAGATTAGTGCGTTATAATGTCTGTCATGATCAGTTGTAGTTAATGAGATGATAAAGAGAGTAATTGGATCTGTTGGCACTTCGTGTTCAATTAATCAATTACTGCTGTTTGAGAAACTGTGTGTGTGTGTGTGTGTGTGTGTGTGTATGCCTGACTGTAAGCGTGTTTTATCAATATTTGTATATAACTGTGTGTGTGTGTGTGTGTGTGTGTGTGTGTGTGTGTGTGTGTGTGTGTGTGTGTGTGTGTGTGTGTGTGTGTGTGTGTGTGTGTGTGTGTGTGTGTGTGCTGTTATTTCAAGGACAGTGAATGAGAATTACTCCCCTCCAGACACCCAAATTAGACACTTGACAAAATTGTATTATCAGTCCGGCAAAAGGCCATGAAATTAAAATATAATCAGGTTTTAATTCTAGCTTTAAAAGTTTGACTTATTAAAATGTGAATCTCTGTGTGTGTACAACAGTACATAAATGAGAAATACACATATACAGATGTTAGCATACTAAAAATGCTGGATCATCTGTCTCATTTCATAGGCTGCATCCTCTGGAAGTTGCATACGTCATCAAGGTTGTCTCATTTTAGGAAAAACATTATAAAATTAATATTTTTTCCTCATGAAATGTATTCTGAAATAAAACTACAAATAATAAAGTGTGATGATGTATTGCAGGGATGGGCAACTTCGGTCCTGGAGGGCCGGTGTCCTGCAGAGTTTAGCTCCAACCATAATTAAACACACCTGAAGCAGCCAATTAAGGTCTTACTTGGCATACTAGAAACTTTTACGTACGTGTGCTGAGGCAAGTTGGAGCTAAACTCTGCAGGACACCGGCCCTCCAGGACCGAAGTTGCCCATCCCTGATGTATTGTATATAGCCAACAAATATGACACAGCCTTTGAAATGAGACGCAGCTTATATAAAATTCATTATAAGATTGCAGTGATTTTGCTTTTAACATTTCTGCCTTGACTCATTATTTGATATTTCTACACAAAATCTGATCTAATCTGTGAAACATCCTCATTTATTTGTGGGATGATATCTTGATGTAGTGGTATCACATCCTTTTGTTGCTTTTAAAGATTAGTCAGTATGTAGTGAACTTATATTTCCTTCTGAACACGGCCACATCTCCCTCCTCTTTTTCTGTTTTCTTATCTTTACTTATAAGAACATAAACTCTTACATTTTCTTATCACATCAGTGAAATGAAGCTTTCAGCCAAAGCACATTTTATTATTGTAGAGAAGTGTGTGTGTTGATCAGTCAGTCAATCAAATGTAAGTGTAGCTGCAGGCTTTGTTGTGTTAAGTAAAGCTTGTCTGGTTTCTTTGTCTTATGGTAAGAATCATAGCCTCCTGTGCTATATCACCTGAACACTGATGCTGTTTCTCAGCTGTTTTTATGCTATATTATTTTATCACATTACCCACAATGCATTTCCTAAAGGAAAAGCATGCAGTACATGAATTTTATCACCCTGATGTAAATTAACTAATTTATTTTAGATAGACCATCCAAATCGACAGTAGCTGCATTTCTATTACCCTTTAAATTGATATTGCGAATTAAAAATACGGGCATTGGTCAATTTCAATTTTTAATTTGCAAACCCTCGCAAATATTGCAAAAAATATGAGTTTTTATGCTCACATGAGGTGTTTTTTCTGGCAATTCAGAAAAGGGGTATTTCACAAAACTGCAATGGAAACAGTTTATTCACATTTTCACGTCACCTGTAAGTAAGTCACATAATTATTATTATAGATGATGCAGTATGAACTAAACCTTCAGAAACACCTCAACACGTGTCTGCTCCCAAGTATAAGGGTCTTTCCTTGTGAATAATGTTTGGAAACGTCTATGTACTTGAAGCTCAAAATGAATTTCATCACAGTTGTTTCAGACATTAGCTTCACATTTAAACCACTGTTTAGTTTCTTGCCTTCATGTCTAACTATAAGGCAAATTTAAAGGGGACATTTCATGAAAATCTATTTTTTTCATGTTTAAGTGTATAATTGGTTTCACCAGTGCTTCTTCCAACTCAGAAAATATGAAAAAGAAAAAACAATTAACTTAGTTTTGGTAAACCATTCTCTGCAAGCATGTGAAAATATAGCTAATTGAAATTTGGTTCCCCTTGTGATGTCAGAAGGGGATCTTATTATAATAATAATACAATATCCAACCACGCCACTAACAGTTAGTGCAGAGATCAGCTCATTTGCATTTAAAGGGCACACCCAAAAACGGCACATTTTTGATGTAGAACTCTGAGGACATCAAAGATTTATTTGACATCTGAAAAAAGTCCTGTATGTGTCACTGTATCAATGCTTTTACTGATTAATAAAAACTTTAGTTTATAGTTTTTACAAACAGTCGATTACATTGATAAATTCATAACCACTAAATAAGAATATAAAACTTTACTCAAAAGCTATGCGTGTGTGCATGTGTGCGTCTATCTCTCTCTGTGTGTGTGTGTGTGTGTGTGTCTGCGCGTGTGTTGATGGTAATGAGAGAATATTGCATTTTGCTTCTATAATTAACACTAATTCAAATATTCATTTATTAACAAGGGAACTTCAAGATTCATTTTAAATTATCTCCTGCAAAACACTTTCCTAACCTGTCAACACACACACACGTTTAATTATCTATCTAAATGAGGACATTCCTTAGACTTCTATTGTTTTTATAGAGCAATAGTTATAAATATTAACACAACCCAACAGAAAACTTTCTGCATGTTTAAAATAAAATAAAAACTTGATTTGCTATAGTGTTATAGCTTTATAATTGTCAGGTTTTTCTCAGTTTTGGGTTCAAATTTGTTCCCAAACTAATTGTTAAGTAGATACACACACACGCACACACGCAGTTGTTGGGCAAAGTTTTATATTTAGTGAAATGTGTTCAAATGTGCAGTGCTGAGGTACCAGGAAACCTTTATAAACACACAACACTTTACACAATCTGCTGCACACAAAAACAAGTGTGATTGCATTTGTGCGTCTGTGTGTTTGTGTGTGTGTGATTATTTCTTGCTGTTTGCTGTGTTGTATAATCTGTACAAGAATCTTTAGGTTCATGATTGCAGTTATTGACCCTGATAAAACCTCATTACAGAGAACACACGCACACACGCATTATTTCTATTATCTATTAAATATTACATGAACTTACGGTATGTATAAGTGCTAGTGAGAGAATCTCTGGATCTTACTTGCAAACCATAGAAAAGCGGGAATCAGTTTGTAAATCTGAATAGCATCTACAGATGTAAGCATTGATTTTTGTGAAGATGAGGCAGATCTTTATTGGTCACATGTGGTGATAACATCAATGACTTTCTGGTTTCTGACAGGTTACTTCTGAGAAAAGCTACTGTGTCCATTTCTTCTCCTGGACTTAACCTCCAACACTCATTGATAGTGGAGTGAAAATTATGTAATGACCAGCGTAAGGTAACCCATAATCGAAATGTGACCACTGCATTTAACACATCCAGCGAGTAGTTAACACGCACCCTGCAAGTCACACACCCAGAGCAGTGGACAGCTATCGTTGGCAGACAGGTGTCTTAAAGGGGACATATGATGAAAATCTGACTTTTGTCCATGTTTAAGTGCTATAATTGGGTCCCCAGTGCTTCTATCAACCTAGACAATGTGAAAAATAACAACCAAGTAACTTAGTTTTGGTAAACCATTCTCTGCAAGCATGTGAAAAATTAGCTCATTGAAACTTGTCTCCCTTTTTGATGTCAGAAGGGGATCTTATTATAATAATATCGCCCCTTAATCTGCACTATCCAACCAGGGCACTGACATTTAGTGCAGAGAGAGAAAATAATTGACAGCACAACTGTCAATTTTGAGTTTCAATTTCAACAAACCACCATTATGGCGATCAGTGTTTGCATAAGCTCATTTGCATTTAAAAGAACACACCCAAATACGGCACAAAGTGTTAATTTTAACATGTTTTAATAAATTATCTGTGGGGTATTTTGTACTCTGGGCGCACCAAAATGTATTTTAAATCTTTTAAAAGTCTTGTGAAATGTCCCCTATAATGCACCTCAGTCGTAACCTGCCAGCAGTGAGACTCAAACCAGCAACAGTCATCGTTAGCCCCATGACTGCATCTGAACCTCACTTAATATCACCTGAAATTACAGACAGTAGAGTTTATGAGGGTTTGACCTTGCAGGACATTGATCCTTCATCACGACTTGTCCTTCATGCTGAAAGAAACTCCAGTAAAACCAGCAGGACCTGAATGTGTGTGCGCGCTGTAAAGTGAATAAAAGTAGAGATTGAAACAGCAGGAGTTTAATTTCTCCCTGGAGCGCTGTGATTGTCTCACTTGCTCTCTAACGGTTAATGTAATTATTCCTCAGACTGTGCAAACTCTTGCTCTTTTTTCATGTCTTGTGTGTTAACTTCACTATCCAAACTAACTCTGACTACGCCTGTGGAGATCACTCGCTCACTCTCTCGCTCACCCGCTCACTCACAGAACCTTTCTTCTTTATTTCTGTTCTGTATTAATTAAACTAAATGCGTTCACTGTAGTCACCTCTGACTTTCTCTTAATTAACCTTCAAACTAAACCTCTCGCCTTCAGTGAAATGACTTCAGATGGGGGTTTCTCACTCAGAACCATTATAGTAACTGCCTTTACAACCGCTTTTACTTCAATAGTGTGAAATTTCAATGTAAAACGGGATATTCAGATGAAAATGTAGAGCACAACTTAATTTATCCACTGGGAATCAATTCGATCTGCATTTCACTCCAGTGTGAACACAAACTGACTCCTGTTTCATCCGGCACGTTATTAACATTTTGTCTCTAATAAATCAAGCAGATTCTTTACAACCATTAATATAAATGTAAGGGAGATCAGGGCACAACGTAACGCAGGGTTAATTGTAACACATATTTCTACAGGGCCTTTTGGTCTTTTTCTCTTACTGTCAGAAGATCTCCTGTGAATTTGTGAAAAGTTTTGATGTGTTTTGATTAAGATATACAACAAAGAGTGTTTTAAAAGCATAGAAATAAATTTCTTCATCTTATGTTTTTTTAATTTCTGGGTTGGGTGTGTTAGTCACCAAATCCATATTATTTGAATCAGTGTCTTGTTACCTAAAACATCATAACAGCATTTTGAAACATGTCAGAAACTCCTAGTAACTGAGAGCTGGGATTGAAAACATTTTACACAGCGGGGTTAGTTGTCACACAGTGTTACAATGAAGCCTCAGGTGTACAATGATAATGAAATGAAAACAATATAAATACTATCCATTAAAAATAACTGTTAATACAATATCAGGGAAATAACTCACTATGGATTCATAGCAATTCATTTCGATTAATCTATAGCAGAATAAAAGTTTTTTTTACATCATATATGTGTGTGTGTGAACTGTGTATAATAACTTTGTATAGATAAATGCACACACATGCATGTATATATTTAAGAAAAGTTTACATGTGAAAATACATTTGTATATTTATGTATAATTTATATTATAAATAAATGTAAATACTAATATATAAAAAAAAATCTTAAAATTATACATGCATGTGTGGATATTTATATATACATAATTGTTATACACAGTAAACACATATATATGACGTAAACAAAAACTTTTATTCTACTATAGATTAATCGCGATTAATTGTTATGCATTCCTACTCACTATTATGATTTTTTTGTCTTCCCAAAAAATGCATTGCTGCATAATACAAGGATGGTTATATGAAGGATCATGGATGGATGAATGTGTGGATATCTATCTATTATAGGCAGATATAAAAACAAAATCCACCTTTAGTATATAGACAGAAGTTTATTGAATTATTTGTGTTTAAACTAAATTTTCTAGCAGGTGTTACAATGAACCCCACCTATGGGGTAACATTTGCACTCCTGTTACTTTCGGTGTAATTGTATGATAATGGTAGATCCCATAAAAAGTGTTGCATGTGTAAAAAATGTATATGACTTTAATATTTTTTTTGCCAAAGCCAAAAGCGTTACTTTGTGCCCCACTCTCCCCTTTCAATCTTTCAATAATTTTACAGAAAATACTTAATGTGGTGAGATTTCAGTTGATGTAGTCCAGTACAGCTCAGTGGTCGAGCAATGCATTAGCAATGCAAAAGGTAATGGGTTCAAACCAAGGTAACACACATACAGATTAAAATGTATACCTTGTAATGCACTGTAAGTCGTTTTGGATGAAGGCATCTGCGAAATGCATAAATGTAAATGTAGCTGCAGTTGAAGTGTATCTGTGTGGAAACAGAATGTGAGTTACGTGACAGTCAGACGCTTTACTTCATCTGATTTAAAAAACTCCTGCAGTCTCGATGTCCACTGAAGTGTGGAGACAGAAAGAAAGAGAGAGAGAGCGAGAGAGAGAGCGAGAGAGAGAGAGAGAGAGAGCGAGAGAGAGAGATTCAGTGAACTCTGGGTGGGTTTGAGTGACTGGTTCATCATGGTGGTCTGTAGGGGATTCGTGTTTTAATGAGAAATATCTATTCTAATGAATCTTAATTAAAAACACATCATAAACCTGTGAAACAGTGCGTGTGATTGTGTCTAACACACACACACACACACACACACACACGCACGCACGCACGCACGCACACGCACACGCACACGCACACGCACACGCACACGCACACGCACACACACACACACACACACACACACACACACACACACACACACACCATACATGACAACTAGAAGTTCATTTTCCTGAGCACTGCAGGAGAAAAACAATCAGTGTTCTCCAGGAAGAATGGAAATGTACACGGTAAGAAAAGTTATTTGTGAAAATAAACATCAAAGTGAGTGATTGGTTAACTAGTTAGTGTTGATGTGACAGTATGGAGCGATCTGTAGATCTTACTGATGTTGATTCCTGTACGAGTCAGAGAAACATTTGTTTGTGCTTCACAAGCGGCTGCGGTAAATAAGTCATTCAGTAGAGAGCGCACAAATAAATGATCTGCTGTCTAAACACAGAGCTGCATTATGTTCTCCACCCTAATGAGACAGAGCGACACAACACCATCACAAACACACACAACTACAATATATTTACTGTAGCAGACATTAAACCTGCAGACAGTCCACTGAGACACCACCTCTCTCGAATCACTATGTAATTATGAGCGACCATTAACACCCAACACAGCCATCAGATATAAAAGCCACTTCAATAATCCTGAGTGGACTTGTTTGTGTGTGATCATCAGTATCACAGGTTCAGGGAAGTAACAACTATTATAATAAAGGAGTTAGTGAAGTACTCATTATAGTTTTATTTCATTCAGCTGCAGTGCTAAGACTTGTTTTAGTTGGATGTGTAGGATCCTCTTTACACAACTACTGTAAACAAACCATCAACACTGTACACACACTTTAGGGTTTATCACACTAAACTGAACTGAGAACTACTGGGATTCTGCTGGTGTGTGAATGTTTAACATATGAATTCACAAAAAACATTTTAAAGTCTTTCAAAAATTTAATGTGGGGACGTGTCCACTGTCAGAGCTGAAACCATTCCCACTTTTGGGAAAAATGCTGTCTTTCTCAACTTTTAAATACCACTACAAGCTGAATGACTGTTCACGATTGTGTTAGGGGCGGGGCCATGCGCGGTGGCTCCGGTGCATCATCAAGCCACCATTTTAGCCCCTCCTACATAATCCTGAACACAGAAATGTGGAAAAACTGTTTAATGGTTTAACTCCACAATTCAGTACTACATATTATATTTCACAGTCTTTGTTATGTGTTTCAGCAATTTATCTATAACATTTATCACTGTATAAAATGATTATGTGCTTAAGTCAATTTAACTTAATAAAATGAGTACATTCTATTAAAAAAAATGTGTAAAAAGTAAAAAACACACAACAAATGTAAGTAATTATAAATTGATAAATTATTGAGTAAATTTAACTTAATTTTATCATGTAAAATACACTTAAATTTGTAAGAAAGAAATGAACTTGAAAATGTTGTGTTGAAACTACTTGAATTATTTAAGTAAATATTGTACTTCCCAGCATGCTTTGCAATGGTCTGCATTTGGAGAGTTTAATTTGAAATTAAATGCTATTTGATGTGTTTTTAACAAAAAACAAAGACTTGTTAGTGTTTAATGTTAAATTATCTTTGAGATTTAGAAGAGTTTCTGTTCTATTAAATTAAACATAACATTTTTAAGTGAACATCACATTTTTTACAGTGTCATTTAACTTTACTAAGTAAACTTAAGTAAATTCTATACTTATTGTTTTTTTTGTTAATTTAAAAAAAAATTCTAAGTAAATTTAAGTTAATTTGACAAGTGTGAAATTTATTCGAAAAACCTACACTGTACAAAATACTTTGCTGCCTTAAATTTTTTTATTAAATCAACTCAGATTTACAAGTCATGTCAACAGAGATGAGTTGTCACAACTTATAAAATATAGTTGAGAAAAGTCAACTTAATTTTATAAGTTGTAACAACTCACATGTAGTTATAACAACTCATCTCTAGTCAAGATAAATAATAGTAAGTTGAAATGACTTTTAAATCCGAGTTGATTCAACATTTTTTTTTAAGGCAGCAAATTATTTTTTTACAGTGTAAGTGCAAAAACTTGCAATAGAAAAATTAAGTCAATTTTACTTATTATTATTTTTTCAGTGTATGTGTGCAGAAACTTTTCTTTGAAATTACGTTACGCGGACTTTAACAGTACATTTATGGGTGATTTCCCAGACAGTGTCTAGTCTAGTCTATGTTTGAGGTGCTTTAATTTAAAAACATCCTGCACTGATATTAACTTAACATATATCAGTGCCATTGTTTTGTCACAAGATGTACACCAGTCATGTTTTTGTAAGGTTTGTTTGTGAAAACTACTTAAATGTCCTCATATAACTAAAGCATAGCTCTGGATTAACCTAAACACTGTACGAGAAACTGCACCTTAATATAATAAATCTCAGATAGAAGTAAAGAAGAAGAACTTTATAGTAAATGTGAAAGTTTGATCCATATAAAGAAGAAAGAAAAGAATGACATAAAAAATAAAAAAGTGGAAAAGTTTCCTGTCACGAATGAAGATGAGACAGAATTGAAGATGAAGGTGAGATGTGAGTGTGAATGAGAAACAAAATCACTCTGCTCTCATCTCCTAAAGGTTTTTTGTGTTAAGATATCAGGAGGAGGAGATGGTGGTTTATGTTCAGATCTGTCTGAAGGTCTTTGCTTTGGATGTTATTACCTGAAAGGCCAAGAAAACATTTTAATCACAACATTCAGCTATTGAACAATTTTGTTTCGTTTTCTAAAAACACCCTTTGAAATGATTGCCTTTCTGTCTTAATCTCTACCAGTGCGATCAAAACATTGAAGAGATTGACAACTTTAATGAGTCATTTCACAATCACATTGAAATGCACCTGACAATAGCTAGGTTTCTATCACATGGATTTTATGCACATTTTAAAGTATCGCATAAAAACTAATGATGAGTTTCTTTTTTATAAAAATCCCTTAATCCGCAAAAGAGTTTTATGTTCACTTTCTAAGATATTATTGTTGTTTTTGTCTTATAATCGTAAGTTTTTGTACGATTCATACAGATTTATACAAATTATCCAACTCGTAAAATACACTGAAAAAATGATTCATTCAATTTACTCAATTATTTTAAGGTAAGTGGTTGCAATCAATTTATTTAAGCCACAATTAAACAAAAGTTTTTGTTTTATTTTTCTAATTTTTTTTGTTTAAATAGCTTAAATAAATTGATTGCGACCACTTACTTTAAAAAAAAATAGTAAATTGAATGAATCATTTTCTTCAGTGTATAAGTACATTGTAAAAAATTGCTATACAGCTGTCTTCCAGTAACTTACTGTAGATTTAAATTGATGTTATTTACTGGCAACACTTTGTTTATATCTTTATGGAATGTTGATGAGGATTTATGTTTCAATGCTTTGCATGAATCTGTTATTTTATAGTTTTATTCTGTAAATATAAAGACGTGTTAATGTTTAATGTTCATTAAACTTCAACAAACTGTTGCCAGTTAATAATGTAAATCTACAGTAAGTTACTGGCAAACAGCTACAGTAATACTGTCATTTCTACAGAGATTTGTAACAGTTTACAAATTCCCGTAAGATCAGGCTGTCAATTCAGATGTAATCTTTTCGTGAACAGATCTGAATTAAACCTTTAAAACAGGAGTCAGAACCGTATTTAGCTTCAGTGTAGACGTGGTCTGTTTCACAATCGTGAGCTTTACTGCCAATTTTCTCTGCCTTTCTTTTTTTGTCTTCTCATCCATCCTGTTGATGGACAGAGTTTGAGAAGATGCTAGAGGAACATCTGGCTGTCTGACATTACCTGAACAATCTCTCTCTCTCTTTCACTCTCTCTCTTCCCTCGTTCAGACTTTGATTAAATTCTACACATCATATAGCACAGATGAAAGAGTAGTAAATCAGCAGATCTGCCTGCTCTTAACGTAAAAAAATATTAAATCAATTTTAAAGTGGTCATATCAGAGACAGTTTGATTGAGTCTGAACTATAGTATTATTTCTCTCTAGAGACAATCGCCATATGCTATGACACCACATCAATATTTAATGATGATTATGTTTCATATCTTATTTTTTATAGTTGGAGGGGAGGTTGGTTCGGTTTGCTTGTGATTTGTTGTGTGTTTATGTGTTGTGCTCTCTGGAAATAAAGTCATTCATGTGTCTTTATGAATTACTGCTGATAGGATGAACAGATCCCTCAACTTCTTATTCCATAGGTTTTACTCTGTTACCACATAATTCACAAACAAGGTGAAAATAAAACTATTTTACTTTTATTTGTTTGCTTTGATTAAAATGTCAGCTAACTTCGCTGTCGCCTTTTAATAAATAAAGCTTTTAATGTCTTATTGTTTTGTCTGAATATACTTACAATTTTTTAATCATTTTTTAATATTTATTTATTACAAAGTTCTCTAAAATACTTGATTCTGATTGGTCAGTCGTGACAGTTCTTTTCAGATAAGTATATCGCTAAAAACTAATAACACATGCACACAAATAATTTTGACAGGTACAGTTTAATATAATACAAAAAATTCATATAAATATGTCTTTTAATAACATATATGACATTATATTTACAAATGATTAAACCAAATAGTGTGTTTGTGACATTTGAGTGTCTTGTCTTATCTTAAAAACTAAAGTAAACGGATTAAAAATGAGTTCTGTATTCATTAAAAATGAGCAAATAAAATATTTCAAATCAATATTTAATGTTCCTTATCTTACTTATGAGGTAAATAGCCGTGTAATAAGCAACACTGTTAGATGTCGCTGTAGATTTAGCAGTACATTACTGTAAAAATCCACAGTACTATACTGTATGTATACATTACAGTACAGTACTGCAGATCATAATGCATTCTGGGTAAATTTGTTTGAGCGGGAAAATTTTACAGTATATTTTGGTCTTGATGTAACCTTGCTGTAGCCATTGCTGTAATGTGCCAGGTGTACTTGCAATAATCAGAGAAAGTGCGCCAACGTCAAATCACACAGAGGGAGAGAGAGCACAACTCCTGGCTGCAGCTGAAGGAGGACGATTGATTTCTGGCAGTTCGGTAAGTTTGAAATATTTCTGTTTCATGAAAACTTAATTTTTAGTTTAAGAATGTTGTCAATAGTTTGTCACAATATTGTTTTAAACGTGCAATGAGAGAAAAAAACGGTCGCCAACAAAGTTTCAATCTCCCTCAGAAAGTAAGCTAACGTTACACACAGATGTCTACCGCTGCTTAAACTCGCTTTACACCTTTTTTAATGAATAAAGGGTTGTTTTAACTAAATTATGAGGGTTTTGGTGAGTTTATATTGTGATGAAAGTGTGGTGACAATGAAACTATTTTTAACGAAATGGACAAAGACAACCCGCCAGCGCGGTCTTGCGGTCCCAGCATAACGGTCGTTTATCTCGGCGTTTCATCCGTTCAGTTAGCGTCAGAGAAAAGTATTAAGTTCGACTGTTTGGTAAGGCTGTGGTTGTAAACAGACAGGACTTGACACGCCGTACACATCATACTGTAGTACCGAACTCCTCCACAGAAGTGAAAACAAGAAACCTCATATTTAACTGGATACATGCATCGAACTCATCGCAGCTTTAACTTCGACCAAATATCATTCAGACCATCTTAATATCAGATGAACGAAAGGGATTGCCGCGCTTATTGTTGTTGTTATTATATTACGGTATATCCGCAAAAGCAGAGAATATCTTCTCTAAAGCGTTTTACACGTCCAGTAAGTTGTCCAATACATTTTTATGGCATATTGTTTCCACCACTTCAGATGCATTACACGCTGTATATATAAGTTTCCAAAACACATCAAATCAATGCACGAAAAGAGAATGGGCTCCGCATTTACGTACCTTTGTCTTCTCGTCTCTGTCATCTGATCCTTCATCTCTTGATGTAAAAATAGTCCATTATAACATCGTGTAGGAAACTGGCATCACCAGGATTGCTCAGATTTAGGCGATCATGTTTATCTTTAAAGTGAGCAGCTAGCTACTAACTTGTTAAAAAACTTTGCGTGAAATAGCGTGTTACACCGCAGCCGGTCCGGGTAAAACATTAAAGGGACAGTCTTTTTACCTTGTCACTATAAATCGCTATTTTCTGCACTAAACGAGACATTTTCAGAGATTTTCTGTAGACAAGATGTTATAATTAAAAAAAGACTTATTTAGATATAATATATAATATAACAACTAATATATATATATATATATATATATATATATATATATATATATATATTTGTTTTACAACTGACTAAACACTTACAGTAATGTTTTATTTGTTAGCATAGCATGATATTAGATTTAAACACTTAATAAATTTTTAAATCAATCACTTTGTCTCTGCACAATGAACATTATCAAATATTATTAATGTTGTAAAATATATTGTTCATTGTTAGTTCATATTAGCTAAGGCATTACCAAATGTTAAGGAATAAACTCTTATAGAAAAGTGTTACTAAATTTTCTTTTACCATTTCCTTCACAATGTCTACTTATTTCTATGGCTAACAGATTTTGTAACATTTGTCTTTTTTACAGTCTTACCATTGCTTGTAAGCTGGATTGGGTAAGATGGATCATCTTTAAAGGCACCAGGCAAGTACATGATGTACAGTTACAAGTCATGTATTTTTTCGACTGCAATATTAAATGCTTTCACGTCACATGTAAAAGTACACAGGAATGTGCTGATCACTTTTTATTTGTAGTTTACATGAGTGTCATTGCACTTTTCAGGAGTTAAGGCAGATGTGGAGGCACAACGTGTGATACCAGACACACACCAAGCACATTATGTTCGGTAAGTTTGTACTTTACCACTACAGTTTCTTTAAATACCCATGTATACACTCATTCACTCATTCACACACAACACTGTAACACGACCATACACAACATGTACACAATTGTCTTAGTTTGCCATGTAGAAATATACAAACAGAAATATTCAGACTTTGGTTATAAGAAATTTAATTTAATAATTATATTTATTTAGCAGAGGTGTCCCTGGACTTTATTGACAAAATATTTTGTTTTCAGAATAAAAAGTTGTGTCCAAATCAGTAACAATTGTACTTTCTGTTCAGGACATTCAATCATGACAGGATCCAGGTGGATGCTGTCCATTGAGGAAAGAGTTTGTTCCGAGGTAAGTGAATCTTCTGTATTTTAATGTAATTAGGTGTGGAACAGTAGAATAAGAGCAAAAGGTTTCAGAATAGGAGTAAGTTCAAGGCTAAGTTTAGTTTTTTAAAAATCTTTTTCTATCTTATATTTGTTGACTTAATGTTTATGATATTTCTAACAGGTTTCTGGATAGAATTAATTCCAAAGATGGGAAAAAGTGCACATCCAGACAAGGAGCAAGCAAAAAGACAAGGAACTTGGTGCAGAGAAAAGCTGTGGCCATTAACCCCCATGTGAACAGCTTCATGCAGTCCCTGATTGAGTTCGAAGGGACGACTTCAAAGTAAAGGCCACTGTGGTCTGTCTGCCACAGTTTAATTTTTTATTTATTTTTAGTGTTCAATGAAATTCAAGTAGAATATTTAAAACTATGGGCCAGTGTTGTTTTTACCACAGTGAAATGTTACCTTTTAGTCGATGATGGACTTTAAACTGAAAACTTCAAACTATGGACCAGTGTTCTATTTGCCAGAGTTAAATATGTTACAGCAGGGGTCTCCAAACTTGTTTATACTTGTTGATTTTATTTTATTTAACTTGTTTATATGTTTATTATTGTTTAAAATCTTGTTTTAAATATGTTTTGTTTCAATTAAATGTTTTTTTTAAATAAAATTTTGATACATACATTGCTTGGATTGCCTTTTAATTCATTATGTTTTAATTTAGCATTTTTACCATATTAATAACTATAGATTTAAACCTAAATCTCTAGCTATTTTATATAATATTATTGTATTAACTGTAATAAGTAATAAATAGTATTTATGGGTCAATATAGACATTACAGTAAATTACTGTAAAAATAGACTACTGTAATAAAATATTGTAAAATTACAGTACAGTACTGCTTTGTAACTATACAGTACTAGTTTGTGTACTGTAAAATGGTATTACAGTACAGTACTGTAAAACCAAAATACAGTAACTTACTGGCAACCGTGCTGCCAGTACCGTACTGTAAAAATACAGGGAAATCGTTAACAGTGAAGATAATGTACAGGCAGTTGTATTTAGGGTTGTACAGGGCAGAAAGTTTCCGGTAAACAAAGTAGTTAATTCCCATACATTCCTGTTAATTCCAATACATCACCCATTAATTCCCATACGTTCCAGTTAATTCCGATATTCCCATACTGTACATTCTCGTTTATTCCCATATATACCCATTAATTCTCATACATTCCTGTAAATGCCCATACATTCCCATTAATTCCCATACATCCCCGTTAATTTCCATATATACCTGTTCATTCCCATACATTCTCGTTAATTCCCATACATTCCCGTTAATTTCCATTTAAATCCGTTAATTCCCATACATTCCCGTTAATTCCCATACATTCTCATTAATTCCCATTATATCCGTTAATTCCCATACATTCCCGTTAATTCCAATACATCACCCATTAATTCCCATACGTTCCTGTTAATTCCGATATTCCCGTTAATTCCCATGTAAACCCATTAATTCCCATACTGTACATTCTCGTTTATTCCCATATATACCCGTTAATTCCCATACATTCCCGTTAATTCCCATACATTCCTGTTAATTCCCATATAAATCCGTTAATTCCCATACATTCCTGTTAATTCCCATACATTCCTGTTAATTACCATATAAATCCGTTAATTCCCATACATTCCCGTTAATTCCCATACATTCCCGTTAATTCCCATATAAATCCATTAATTCCCACACATTCCCATTAATTCCCATACATTCCCGTTAATTCCCATACATTCTCATTAATTCCCATTTATATCTGTTAATTCCCATACATTCCCGTCAATTCCCATACATTCTCGTTAATTCCCATACATTCCCGTTAATTTCCATATATACCTGTTAATTCCCATTCATTCTCGTTTATTCCCATACATTCCCGTTTATTCCCATACAATCCCATTAATTCCTATACAATCCGTTAATTCCCATTCCAGTCTTGAAAATTCCTGGAATTTTGCAACCCTAGTTGTAGTACTTATGTAATACAGAAATACAGGCTTTTATTTTGTATAAGAAGTTATTTGAACCAGTTTGTGTGTGTGTGTGTGTGTGTGTGTGTGCTGTGGGGTATCAGCAGGGGTTAAAGGGTAATTTGAGAGTGATGGAATGGGGGCAGAAAGAATAATTTACCCTCTTGAAACCCATTCAGAGAAAAGACCTTACACTATCAGACTGTAGATCCACAGCGCTTTATAGCAGTGTGTATTCGCGCGTGTGTGTGCGTGTTTAACCTTGTTGTTCAGTATCAGACCCCCATATTGACCCTGAAATGGGAAATCACTGTGGCAGCCAGAGGACAGAACACACAGACACACATTCTCACACTAACACAAACGCACACACATATACCAGACATCCATATGATTTTTACTGTGGACAGTAAACAGATGATTGCTGATGGTCTAACAGTTTAATATTAAAGTAGTGAATGGATTTTACTATGGTAATTTGGCATATAATCACACATACAGTATAGTGTATATCATTAAACATTGACTTTAAAACCTTACTAGAGGCACAGTACGACAATCAAAGGTCAACATATATACCTATATTTAAAGATGACTGTAAACAACAGATCATATAAAGATGAAAAATGCTGACATAGATGTCACAGTTCAACCTCCGACTGTACATTCATTTCATTTATTTTTTATACCTCACAGTCAAATTAAATATGGCTTTGAGTCGGACACACTGACTGTTTGTCTGTCTCTCTTTAAATGCTTTATGTATATCTGTGTAGACATTTGAACTTGGCTTTGAAAACACATTTAAGAGTAAAAACAGAAAATAAAAAGAAAGTAAGGAAGAAGAGGAAGAGGAGAGAGATAAAGAGAGAGTGTGTGTTTGATTCTTAAGAGGTATAAACTACTGAAACAAAATAATAATAATTGATTTAAACTCATTGGTGTGCAAGATTTTGCAGTATTTCTATAATTTAAATTGTAATACATGTTATTAAAAAAGATTAAAATAAATGAGTAAAATGCAAGATAGAGGCATTATAAGCATTATTTTCTGGTCTTCCATGATTGTAAATAGCATCTCCAAGTTTTCTACCACTATACAACATTATTCTCATGTCCTACACCGCGTACAAAACCTAACAACTGCTGGAGCAGATTTGAAAGCATCTGTTATAACATCTGTGCAGACTGTCTCAGAAGTGTGCACACAAGAACAGCATCAGAGCCGGGCACACGCTGTTATTTGAATGCTTTCTGGGGTTTTTGTCACAGATTTAATATGAAAGGGTGTCGCGCTTGTGTCTCGTACTATGAGCTCGGCTTTACTGGCGTTACGCCCAGATGTTGCTTCTATAGCGGAGAGACAAACTGTGTTTGACTGGACGTCTGTGTGTGTGTGTGTGTACATGAGCAACAAATTTGCAATTGTAATGATTCATTGAACAACATGGGGGCCAGACATTTCTGTTTAAACTGTAGAAATAATAAATCCAAAACACCACACAAATACTGACTTAAACTTTACAATCACACAAACAAAGGCGGACAGATGGACGTCCAGACAAACTGATAGACAGACAGATAGTTTGTGTAGTCTGTATTGTGACTCTCAGACTCTCTCTCTTTCTGTGTGTGGAAGCGTAAAGTAAAGCTCACTGAAGAGATTTCACTGCTGTGTGCTTCAATGATCATTCACACTGTCTGAAAATACAGAAAGACACAAAGAGAGAGAGAGAGAGAGAGAGAGAGACAGACAGACAGACAGACAGACAGTCTGCGAGACTCTGATTAATGTTTTATCATCTTGTATTGATTCAGTTATATTTTAGATTAAACAACCACACAATTGAATTACTTTACAAAAAATTAAAACTGACATTTTCTTGGCAACTATAAAGAGCTTATAATAAAACCAATGCATTGTAATGCAGTACTTGGCAGACAAATATTATTCTGATAATTAATATGAATAAATGTAACTATTTATTAAATATTTATTGCTAACCTTTATAACAATGCCATTAGCTCTGTGTTTATGAATGCAGTAATGCATGAGATTGATTTGACAATGGTTTATTTAGATTTACACCACCCATAAGAATTCACTGCTTTTTGCTTTACTAAGTGCGTTAAAGGTGTAAAACTGTATTTATTTAGGCATAAATAAATAATAAGAGTTGTGTACATGGTAATGTCATATTTCATAAATCTCATGCATGCAAAAGACCGCTGGAAAAACAACTGTGATGTTACAATCCAGATGAACACCCAAACATTCAATTAATTACAATGTTATTACAATGCTAAACACAAAGTTGTGACTAATCAGTTAGCGCTACATGCTAGTAAATGCTATATGCTAGTTAATGCTATATGCTAGCGTTTAGGCTGAAGTTCTACTATTGGTGTTACAGATACGTTTTGCAGGTTCAAACGGAAAAAAACACAAACTTACCACTCAGAAACATCCATTAACAATTTCCAAACAATTGAGTATTCCTCAAAATCTGATACAGACTCAAACATAAGATCTGTTTACACACACACAGAGCTACTGTAGGAGAAACAGCCAATCAGAGCAGAGCTCAACATTATTATTCATGACCCTTCCAATTAAGGTAATAATAGATAATTTCATTCTAAAGGGTTATAAATGGACATGAAAAACTGTCTCTGGATCAATTTGGGACTTAATAAAGCCTTCATCAGATAACAATTTCACAGATTATGACAATGCATTCTTTGGCACCTTTTACCAAAAAACCTTAAACTTTGTTAAATGCAGTTCTCATGGGAGTCATATCTGACGTCTGTCTAATGAGATTATTCGTCTATAAACTAAAAGAACCAGATTCATGTGATTCTTGCTAAAGAAAAGTAGAGCAGAAATACACCCAACATCTTTTATGAGTGTGATTGAGAGAGAAATGAGATTATATGCCTCATTTTCATCCCAAACACATTGACTATTACAGAAGAAAACAAGCACAATAAAGAGAAAATACAAGGACAGGCGGCTCTGTTTAATTTTCTTTCACTGGTGTGGGATATTTACAGCACGATCGCTCATATACGCTGCAGAAAGGTTTATTAGAGTCAGGTGAAAGCCACTACATCTACAGAACCATTCAAATCATCAATACTATTGAACCAATCCGGCGTGCATCTGAAGCATTCGTCTCAAGGAAGATAAGAAATTAAAGCAGGAAATATTTTTTGGGCAAGTTAAAGCGAAGGCACAATGGTCTCATCTTAGATATTTAAACAGCTGATGGATTTCTCACAGTCTGTACTGAGAAAAAGATCCTTTAACAATGTGACCGTACGGCAGAAAATTTGTGAGAAGAAGAACTCGGTCACCTCACATTACATCAATGACCCACAAACGACAGACCTGTGACAAAAAAAAATCATAAAAGAAGAATATAAAATGGAAGAGAAATAAGAGAGGAGATCTATGTTTGTGTTGGGTTCGTTTTTTCTTATTACTTCCATATTAAAACCATTCTGTCTGTGTCTGCAGTCCGCTCAACATCTTTAACATGCTTCAGACACAGAATAAAAAAAATTATTTCAGAAATAAAATATAAATATAGCATGTTTAAAAACAGCAATAGTTAACCAAAGTGCTTTCTTAAAGAAATAAACACTGAAACACAAACTAAAGGCTAAGGAATAAAGGTGAGTCTTGAGAAAACTTTTCCATAAATTAGGAACCGCCACTGAAAAGGCTCGGTCACCTCACTCCTTTAGCCTAGATCTTGAAACATCAAGGCACATCTGATTGGACGACCTCAATAATTTAGCTGGATTGTTGACATGCAAAAGCATTAAAGATCTTAAAAACAAATAATAAAATCTTAAAATCAATCCTAAAAGTAACCGGAAGCCAGTGGAGCGAGGCTAAGATTGGGATTACATGCTCATGCTTTTTTGTCCCAGTAAGGAGCTGATGAAGAGATGACTTGTCCAATTCAACATATAAACAATTACAGTAGTCTAACCGAGATGTAATAAAAGCATGAGTTACCCTTTTAAACTCGTTGCGTGGCAGGTATGGCTTAACTTTGACCAGCAGTCTCAAATGAAAAAAGCTGGCTTTCACAACAGAACTAATCTGTTTTTCAAATTTAAAAGCACTATCAAAAATAACTCTGAGATTCTTGGTAAATGGACGAGTGTATGATTCAGGGTTACCAAGGCATCAACACAGGCACTCAAATCCCTCTGATGACCAAACACAACAACTTCAGTCATATTTTCATTAAGATAAAGAAAGTTCTCGATATAACCCTGTCTTTAGCTCTCTTAACAGCGACTGACCTGAGGCTTTATCATTTGTTTTGGCAGACAAGTAAATCTGTACATCATTCGTGTAACAATGAAAAGAGATGTTGTATTTATTTTTAAATGGACCCCAAAGGCAGCATATAAAGAGAAAACAACATGGGACCCAGGATTGACCCTTGGGGGACACCACCAGTAAGAGAAGCAGCAGACAAAGTTGAACATAAAAACTTCTGTCAGTCAAATATAATTTAAACCATGTAAGGGATATGCCCATAACACCCACAGATTCTTCAAGTCGTGTAAAAAGAATCACACGATGGACTTATTTAAAGGCTGCCGTTAAATCCAAAAGCACAGCAGAGGAGAGAGAGAGTGAAAGAGATTGGTTTGGTCCTCTCACAGAGTTTCAGGTAAATTACGGTGGTGTGTCAGAGCGATAAACACACTCATTCATTTTTTGCCTTTTCATTTTCATCATCTCTGTTCAATTATCTGTGAATAAATAAAACTAATGACAAAGTATAAACCTGTCATCTATCATTAATGTGTAGTAATAATGTATTTAATGTAACAATCTCTAAAGCTGAACTCTGATTGAACCTGAAACATTTTTACACACAGTTGTGTTTTGTGTGGATATTATTGTGGTTAAGCAGACGGTACATTGATATTTGGCTGTGATGTTTTAGTGAAGCTCAATGTTTCCATCAAACTCACTGGACTGAAAATCACTCAGTGTGTTTGTCAGTGGTGACAGTAAACAGATAATTGAATAGAGATGATGAAAAATGAAAAGACAAAAAAATAAATGAGTGTGTTTTTCTCTCTGACACACCACTGATTTTTACCTGAAACTCTGTGAGAGGACAAAAATCTCTTTCTCTCCCTCTTTCTCTCATTCTCTCTCTCTCTCTCTCTCTCTCCTCATGTTTAGGCATCAGACATAGGTCAGTGTGTGTGGGGGTGTTTCTTTCTCTCTCTCTCTGGTGGAGTTCAGTGAAGCGTGTGTTCACCAGAGAATGAAAATCAAGTGAGGAGAAGCTGAAAACCCCTCAGAGTTTTTCTCACCTGTCTACAGTCTATAGGCAGCTATCAGCTGAAGCACACACACACACACACACACACACACACACACACACACACACACACACACACGGGATCACATACATGAAATCAATTCACAATAAGCTTATTTTCACACTGTGACTCAGATTAACCTGAACAGATGCTCTTAAGTGATTGTTTTTCGCTCTACATTGACACAGTCCCAACATGAAAGCTACAGCAAACTTATTTACTTCACTTATAAACACGCTTCATTTTGTTAAACTGTACAGCAGTAGTGTCTAAAGAGGAAGTAACACAACAATGAACAGTGCTCCTGTATAGCTCGGTGGTCGAGCATTGCAATAGCAGCACAAAGGTCATGGGTTTGAATCCACATACTGATCAAAATGTATACATTGATATGTACTGTAAGTTGCTTTGGATAAAAGTGTCTGACAAAAGCATAATTTTTAACTTACTTATTCATTTAGCTGACGCTTTTATCCAAAGCAACTTACAATTGCTATATATGTCAGAGGTCGCACGCCTCTGGAGCAACTAGGGCTTAAGTGTCTTGCTCAGGGACACAATGGTGCACAGTGGATTCGAACCCGGGTCTCTCAAACCAAAGGCGAGTGTCTTATCCACTTCGCCATCACCACCCATATATAAGAAATATATAAATAAAAAATGTCAACTATACTGTAAATACACTAAATTTGTAATAATATGTAATGTAATACAATGTCAGATTGTAAATACATTTGATTTGGTGTCTGTATGTATACAGTAAGGGGCCGTTCACATATCATGTATTTTGCACACTCAAGTTCGTTATTTCAAATGTAGGTGCGCGGTATATGCACACTCACAATGGAAGCGACGCGGGCAAGACGCACACAAGGTGCAACACGCTCATTTTTTCCAGGTGCGTCCGCACCGTATCGAGTTAAAGACATCTCAAATTTTCAAAATGCCGCAAGCGCACCGCAGGTCATGTGACAAGAACCAACCAATCAGCTTCCTCACCTTTTCCGTTACTTTGAAACCAGAAAAATGGAGGAGCAGATCATAATTGCGGTCCAACAGCAGACGCCTCAGGAGCACAACTGCCCGAGCGCTTTGGAAAGCGGCGCGCCTAGTGTTTTCCACACGTTTTAGGCATAACATTTAAACGGCCCCCTAAGACAGTCACTATAGATTTAGGAAGTGACTAATGCTACTACTGTAACAGTCTGATAAGCATACAGTAAAAACTAATAGTGTAATTATTAAATTTTATCCCCAGCAAGCAACAGCCGTCATTTCACCATCTAGGTTAACTATCCGATTTATTAACTTGAGAGATGTCTGATATTTCATCATATAAGCAAAGTCAACAGTGATTACAAGCTGTTTGCTTTCTTTTATTGATTGATTTATTTCATTCATTTATGGTTCGACGTCTATACAATTTTGGACCGCTAGTAGATGTCTTTTAAACCCAACATTTCTTGCTGTGAATGCACATGTTATTTTTAATAGGTATTTCCCCATTTTGAAAGGTATTTTTTCCTACAGTTTGTCACAATGAATTCTGGGATTGCACTCACAGTGAAGGTGTAATGTGATGATTTACCAGAGTCCAGCATAGTGTGAATCTTCAAAACAGTCATCTTGTAGAGAGCATGATGTCTTTAAATGTCATTCAGAAATGGCGATGGGATCTAAAAGAAGAGAGAGATACTTATAGTTTTATTTATACCTTCATTTTACTGTTTACACACACACACGAACAATACTTTAAATTGCATTTGGCATCTAGTGCAGGTTTAATCCAATGATATCATACATGAAGTATAAGTGTGTGCGCGCGTGTGTGTGTTGTGTGTGACACTGATGTATTGGTCTATTTCACTGCAATGCCCATCGTAATAGGACAGAATGAAAGTGTGACCCAGAGATAACCGGCCAGTGCCACCCGACTTACCCATCTCTCTCTCTCTCTCTCTCTCTTTACACAAACACTCAGCTGTGTCCATCTCCACACTTAACTGCTGTTCATCCATTAATGTCATGATTAAATCTTCATAAATATGAAGTGTGTGAAGACTCATTTTATACATTATGTCATTACTTTCATAAGCTTAGTATGCATATAACATGAGCAATCCCGTCATCATTATTGTTCTTTCCTGACATTATTCTTCATTTGCAGTCATTCATATAAACAAAAATAAAAATATTAAAAATATTTCGCTACTTCACCTCATATCAAATCACATCAACTTTATCATGAAAATAATAATTGAATGCAGAACATCTATGAATATTCTGCACAGTATAGATCTCAGTGGTGAAATGTGTTTTCATCAGATTCACCATCTGGTCACAACCATTGAACTTTATTTCTCTCTTCTGCTCTCTCTCTCTCTTCTCTCGCTGTGTTTAATTGAAGTGAAATGGGTTCGCCTGTGGTGAGAAGACAATGAGAAATAGCGAGTCGGGCCTGAAGGTTTTTCCATGATGTCTATGACACTGTCCATCTGTCTACAGTAACACAGATCAGCTTCAGGGAAATGAAATCCTGTTAGAACTGATCCTGGAACAGCCTTGTCCGCTCTTATTCCAGCCACTGACCTCAGGTGCCCCGGGACACACTGACAGCAAATCAGTCCAATAGACATTTAACAGACAAGACTGTAAAATCTGGCTTTTATTTGAGGGATGTCCAGCGTGACATTTGAACTTTGCTTTCATCGCCTCAAGAGCTACTGAATGAGACTCCATCACTCTCTCTCGCTCTCTTTCTCTCTCATGTCTCAGGTGATATTCAGGGAGAGAGAGAGAGAAAACAGACCCCTCTCCCCACACCGAGGGTTATTTTATATTTAAGTGATTTTCCAGTCGTCTGCATCTCAAATTTCTCTTTCAATACAGCCAGAAATTCCTTCCAGACCACACTGAGAGTTTTCTTTCCACTTTCAAAAACTAAATTGAAAGACAGGAACTGTTGGTGAATCTCATGAATATAAGTGAAGAAAACATACAAAATAAATGTACATTATTTTCATACACAAAGAAACTTACAATATCAATGTGCTGACAGGACTAATGATTATTTACATATTAACAGCTTTACAGATGTATAAATGTGTACATATTGCTATTCATAAATATTAAAATCATCATTGGCGTTTCTTAATCATATTAATGACATGTTTTCAATCGTATGTTCATGACTTCAGAGAATTACACAACATTAAACAACACTTTAAAACCTTATCATGAATAACATTTCTGTAATCATTTAACTATGTTGTAATATTTGGTTTGTTTGCATGACACACAAAAGGTGTTTTCTTCTATGCAACAATAATAACACCAAAACACAGCATAAATTCATAAAAGATTTTATTCGCTGTAATCCACATCTTAAAAATGTATAAGATTGAGAGGAACAGATACAAATTCAGCCCTTTATCCAGCGTTCTTCATCCCAGTTCTCATCAGTCATCATGAACCTTTAAATCTCACACCCATTATGAATTTAAATTCAAATATTGCACCTCAAAAAGCTTTACGTCACATTGTTTTACGGCAGTGATATCAAACGCTCATGGTCTTTTGCATGTTACGTCACAGATTTGTAACATTCCCGTCTTTCAGTCGATGTACTTTTGAAATTTGAAATGTGTGCCTTGACACAGTTGGATAAATGTTCTTGTGGATTAACAACTTTAATACTTCCAGTGTTGCCAACTTTGTCACTAGATTTAGTGACTTTTCAGAACAAATCAAACCTTTTTAGGCATTTGGATGTGGTAAAAAAAATGTTTGTGACGGTTAAGAGAATAAGAGAATTTGAAGTGCCAATGCATTCAGAATGAAAATACGATATGGTGACGTAACACTGTAAAAAAATTCCGTAGAAATTGCAGCTGGGTTGCCGGTAATTTACCGTAGATTTAAATTTATGTTTTTTACTGGCAATATTTTGTTCAAAATTAAATGAACATTAAACATTTACAAGTCTTTGTCTTTAAAGAGTAAAACTAAAAAACAGCATCAAGCAAAACATTCTGGGAAACAAAATCTGAAGCAAAAAACAGAAAAAGGTTGATGATGATTTCTGGTTCCCAGAATGCTTTGCATGAGGCTGGTATTGTATAGTTTTATTCTGTAAAGATAAAGACTTGTTAATATTTAAAATTTATTTAACTTTGAACAAACTCTTGCCAGTAAATAACATACATTTAAATCTACGGTAATTACCGGCAACCCAGCTGCAATAACATTGTAATTTCTACAGACTTTTTTTACAGTGTAATTACGTAATAACATAATCTATATAGTGACATTTAGTGACTTTCCAAGCAGTCTTTAGCAATTTCTATTGAAAATATTTGGCAACACTGAATATTTCTCGGTACTTCATCATAAACTCCAGAGAGGACCGTGACTCCTCATTTTCTTATGCTTCTGAAATTTCGCATTAAGTAAATGATTGTGATTTCACTTGTCTGTCTGTTATGCTTTTTTTTTTTTAACAGGACATGATTTTAATAAACTGTTTTGGGTAGGACTCTATTAGCAGCTTAAAATATTGTAACTAAAAATTTCCTACAAATTTCTATTTGTTACGTTGCACATTATAAAAAGAATAAATTTCATATTTTTAAATACTTTCAGGGTTAAAGGTAAGGTTTGGGGTAGGGTGGTAACATTATTGATAAAATTGTTAAAGGCAAATTATGCAGCAATATTTATGGTACGAAAGATTTGTAAATATTTTATGTTTTGTATTTCATGTAATAATACATATGTCTACACTGTAGACTGTACAAAATTTTTTTTTTGTATTTTTTAAAGTGACGTATTATTACTATGTATTAAAGGTGCAGTGTGTAGATTTTAGCGGCATCTAGCAGTGAGATTGTGAATTGCAACCAATGACTGAGTCCACAGTTTACCGAAATGCATAGAGAAGCTACAGTAGTCGCAACAGGACAGACATGTTGTTGTCTAAGACAAAATACAGTAGTGACAAAACGCACTCTGTAGAGTAGTTTGTCCATTTAGGGCTACGGTAGAAAAATGGCTGCACAAAATGGCGACTTCCATGTAAGGGGACGCGCAGTGTATGTAGATAAAAATAAAAACAATACAGTTTATTATGTAAGGTCTTTGTACACCACTGATAATATAATTATGTATTTTATATTACATTTCATTCAATCCTTATAAAAGTTCCAAACTGCACCTTTAACCAAGCGTGCCGCACAAGCCATGAAAAGTGTGGCCAAAACGTCTCGATCGCCCCCCAGTGATTGTTCCAGTAAAGGTCATAAACCCCGCCTCCCCCATGTTATTCATTGGGACTTGAGACCAACTAAACAATTTAATTACGCTTCAATAATCCTTTTTCCGAAGCTGGTTTCTGTCATTTACTGTAGTTTTTATCACGCTGATGTAAATTCAAGTGTTTGTTTTTTGTTAGTAAAAAACGGTGGTGTCACATCATGATTGACAGCTGTGATAAGCACATTCTGCGAGAACGGGACCTTGATTTAGCATCTTTACTTGAAGAGAGTGAACATCCATCTTTTTTTACAGTCTATGGTATTAACAGTGAGACCAGGCTGGATTAGGGTTAGGGTTAGGCATTTAGTTGCGATGGTTGGGGTTAGGGTAATAGGTTGGGATTGCATTACGTCTACTGTATGGGTGTCCTCACAAAGATAGCTGTACAAACGTGTGTGTGTCTGTGTTATCCTTCCAGTACCCTTCGGTTCATTACACTGAATCTAAATCTCTTCTAATGGAGCTTAAAGACCTGGATTCATCTCTCCACATCTATAAATCCCTCTCTTCATTTATCTCTTTATCTGCTGCGAGTGCTTCATCTCTCTCTCTCTCTCTGTTTTCTGCCAAACACAGACACTTTCTGTTTCACTAATAAATCCATCCCATAAACGTCCTCACTCTTCCTCTCTCACATATTCACACTTACTTTGGCTGTCAACTTTGACTTCTTGACCAATAGAAAGATTTTCTGGACCATGGATCTGTATGTGAAAGTAGTTGTGACTGGCATCATGTGATGATGTTATTCCAGACTGGATCACATGAGCAAACACAGGTCTGGTGGGAAAGAGAAAGAATAACAGAATTAGAGGTTTAACGGATGGAGCGAGAGGTGAAAGGTCAAAGAGGAAAAGCCGCTGGTTTGGACGGGACGTAAATCCATTAGCTGTGGAAATTGGCTCATAATTGACATCGGATGGAGGATATTCAAGAATTCCCACACAAACAACCCAAAGCAGATAAAACATTTAACGTCCCCAGATTCACTAGAAAGTGTAAGTTGTTTGTGTACTTGTGTTGTTTGTGTTTGTGTAGAGGCAATGTGTTGACTCTGATAAGCTCAAATGCTTTTCTCTCTCGGCCTCTGGCTTTCCTCCAACCTTTCTATACAAAACACACACACACAAAATCTCATTTGCCACTTGTCTAGGAGTCTGTCTGTATATCACACACAACAGTCAAACACACACTTTCCTCTCTCTCTCAACAAGCACACACAAACACACACATACGGTGAAGGTATCTCGATGTGTTATCACCTCACAGAAGTCTTCAGTCTCCAACCAGAAACCATTACAACGACTCCATGATGTGTGGATGATTTTAGAAATATATGTGTCATGCTTTAAAAAACCAAACGCACACACCGAGCAAAATTCAATCTCTGAAATTTACACCCGTGAATCTACAAACCTGTCAAAACGAGTCTGAGCAAGCAGGAGCGCAGACCTCCGCATTCATAAATTAGACAAAGCACATGTTAGGAGACGTGAGGAAGACTCCGGCGATTGTGTTGAGGTTGTTTATGGCCCCTCATAAAGTAACAACTCTTGTGTTCAATTCTGTTTACACCTGCTGTTAACATTCATCTCACTTCATTCAATCACAAGAGCACAGCACCATCAGATACAGATAGAAACCCTGACAAAAATCCTCATCACACTTATAATATAACTCTTAATGCATCCTGCAGTCAAAACAAGAGTTAACTAAACACGTGAATCTATGCTTAACATACAAAAAGCTTAAAAAAAAACAATATGAGTCCACTTTAAGTCCATGAGAACTGAGAATACAAATAGTTTTTAAGAGGGTCTGAGTTTGGTATTAAAGTGAACTCAAGACATCACATTAACAGATCTGATGACATCACATAAACAGATCTGATGACGTCACATAAACAGATCTGATGACGTCACATAAACAGATCTGATGACGTCACATAAACAGATCTGATGACGTCACATAAACAGATCTGATGACGTCACATAAACAGATCTGATGACGTCACATAAACAGATCTGATGACGTCACATAAACAGATCTGATGACGTCACATAAACAGATCTGATGACGTCACATAAACAGATCTGATGACGTCACATAAACAGATCTGATGACGTCACATAAACAGATCTGATGACGTCACATAAACAGATCTGATGACGTCACATAAACAGATCTGATGACGTCACATAAACAGATCTGATGACGTCACATAAACAGATCTGATGACGTCACATAAACAGATCTGATGACGTCACATAAACAGATTTGATGACGTCACATAAACAGATCTGATGACGTCACATAAACAGATCTGATGACGTCACATAAACAGATCTGATGACGTCACATAAACAGATCTGATGACGTCACATAAACAGATCTGATGACGTCACATAAACAGATCTGATGACGTCACATAAACAGATCTGATGACCTCACATAAACAGATCTGATGACCTCACATAAACAGATCTGATGACCTCACATAAACAGATCTGATGACATCACATAAACAGATCTGATGACCTCACATAAACAGATCTGATGACGTCACATAAACAGATCTGATGACGTCACATAAACAGATCTGATGACCTCACATAAACAGATCTGATGACATCACATAAACAGATCTGATGACGTCACATAAACAGATCTGATGACGTCACATAAACAGATCTGATGACATCACATAAACAGATCTGATGACGTCACATAAACAGATCTGATGACGTCACATAAACAGATCTGATGACATCACATAAACAGATCTGATGACATCACACAAACAGATCTGATGACATCACACTGGGTGCTTTTACAGTCTCTACTGCAACTTTGTGATCAGATCTCTTGAGATGGATGTAAATATCAGATGTAGACAGCTGTTAGTCCGGATGTAAATCAAACAATCATATCTTGTGCGTAACTTGTGTTCTGTGTCCAGATGTTCATACATCAAAATAAGAGTTTGTGTTACTGAAGGGCAGAATTTTAAAGGGATAGTTCACCCAAAAATGAAATTTCTGTCATCATTTTCTCACTCTCATGTTGTTACAAACCTGTATAAATTTATTTGTTCAAACGAACACAAAGGAAGATATTTTGAGGAATGTTTGTAATCAAACCATTTGTGAGCCCCATTTACTTCCATAGTAGGACTACTATGGAAGTGAATACTATGGAAGTGAATGGGGCGTGTACAAACATTCCTCAAAATATCTTATCTTATACAGGTTTGTAACAACATGAGGGTGAGTAAATGATGGCAGAATTTTCATTTTTGGGTGAACTATCCCTTTACTCAGAGACAGACAGACAGTCAGACTCCTGCTGGGGGTTTATGGGGTAAAACAGGAGGAGATTTAATGTCTTTAGCATATGGAGCAGCTTTATAAATCTATCAGAGAAAGAGAAATCTGAGCCGTAAAGGGTCATACAGTGAGTTTATTTCACACAGACACACACACACACACACACATCTAATATTTTAGTCCACATGTGAATGAGATTCTTTGTAACACGTAACACATGTGTTTTCACTTTTCTCTTTAAACTATATTCAGATGAAAATCTGTGTGAAGTCATTTCAGACAAACACATTACAAATGTATTGCTAAAACACACAGACTGTGAACTATGTAGTACTGAGTTATGGAGTTACAGCATTAAACAGTTTTTCCACATTTCAGGATTATTTGGGCGGGGCTAAAACGGTGGCTTGATGACACACTGGAGCCACTGAGCATGGCGCCGCCCCTAACTTAATCATCAAGCACAAGCATCCATTCAGGTTGTAGCTGTATTTAAATGTTAAGAGAGACGGCAGTTTTTCCACGAGTGAGCATCAGCGCAGACACACCCCCAGCGTTTAAGAGCAGAGAATCCTGCCTGTTGCCTTAATTTATTTACTTGCCATTTTACATATAAAAATTTGTCTGGGTGGTTAATAACACATTTTTCTGTGGTGTCACCAAATAACATTTAATATCTGACCTTAAACAGACTTTAAACACGCACCTAATAAAACATGAGGCACTATCATACAGTGCAGTGCAAAGTGCGACGAAAGTGTGTTTTGCTAGTTTTAGACCGACAAATTTATCATTTTCATGCCCAGTATTATGTCGTTTAAATAGCAAATTTACGTCCATTTTTGCGCTCATGGGTGTTCTGGTCTGAAAACGAGGTGTGTTTAGTCGCATCTTGGCACGTTGCAATTTTGAGGCAACTAAAATAGACTACCCATTGACCAACTAAAACCTGTGGCCGGTTGCATAAACATAGCCCTGATGTTAAGACTGTGTCTTAAGAATGATTCTGACTAACTAGCAATTAGTTAGGGCTAATCAGTCTTATTATTTGGATTTAAATTAGACCAATCTACCTTTCTATGTAACATACTTAAAGGAACAGTATGTAGGATTGTGGTCAAAACTGGTACTGCAATCACACAACTGGTGGCCTATACACAAAATGACAACATAAATATTAGTTGAGGGCTGAAACTCCACTTTTTAAAAGACAATATCCTGGCCGGACCACTGTTGTCAGTGATATAAGTATTTGAAATGAAAATGATTTCTTAATGTCTAGTGACATATCAGGGCCATTTTATGATTTATTGATGTAAATTTCTTACATACTGTTCCTTTCAAACAGTTATGATCAGTCTTGAAGAAAAAAATGAATGACTAACTTTTAAGACTAGTCCTAAATGTTTATTCAACTGGCCACTGGTCTTAAGTCAATGGTGCAATATTGTTTTTGTTATTTAATGAGCATGTTAGTATGCGCCTATAAACATGATGACAACGTGCATTTGCTTAACACACACGTGGATGCGCAACAGCACACAAACGTTTTTAAATATAAAACATTAAAGGATTAAAATCTAAAAGATTATTATTGAGTCTTTTGGATATAAATGAGAACATTTACCAGACTTTCGAAGGTGTAAAGCTAAAATCAGCTGGCAGAAGAGCTGCTTCATCTAGTAGCCTGGTAAGCTGATTTTTTTGCTTTAGCACTTTTTAATTTTAATAATGCATTTATTTAGATTTTTTTTTAAATGCTACCCCACAGATTTATTGTATATGACAACTTTGTAGCCCTGGATATGGTGACATGAGAATCATAGTAATATTTTTTTAGGGCCTGTTTACACGAGAACGCTCGAGGGTAAAAACGTAAAAATATTTTATCGGATGTGCCTTTCGTTTACACGGCGACGGCGTTTTGGGGGCTTAAAAACGCAAAAAAGTGAAACCACCCTTCAGAGTGGAAATCTTAAAAACGATCTACCGTCGCGTTCTCGTCTAAAGAGTAAAAACGCAAAAGTCTGCTCACGGTGGCTCTCGTCGCGCACGCGTTTACGCCACAGGCATGCGCCAGTTCAGGAAAATAACAACAAACATGTCAGATTATTTCCATACGTCGGACCTTCAAGTTGCCATAGCAGCTCTGATAAATATACAAGTCTTTCCAGCAGTTGTACGAATTATTCACAGCTAGTATTACTGATCAGAGAAGGCACATTAATTACCTCAGTGAAACTGTTGATGCGCCAATTCGTCGGAGGCAAACCAGACGGCTTTGAATGAGACCCGGGAGAACCAGGAAGAAGGTTGTACGCAGGCTCACGGACTTGGTGTTGTTGTGTGTCAGTGCTTCACATTGCCACCTAGCCGCCTGGAGTGCATACTACATCGAATATCACACACTTTTGCGTCACCATATGCACGCAGATTTCCCCCTCAAAATGCTCGTATAAACGCGGAATAAAAAGTGATAACGCAACACCACTTTTGCGGTTTCTTTTCAGATCGTTTCCATGTAAACGTAGCCTTAAACACGCTCCACATGTTTGTAAATTCTTTCTCTCTTTTTTGTTACAAATAAAGTTTTTTTACTTATGCAAACCTTTTATGCATATTTGTAAATGATTCTTTAAAAAAACGTTTTGAGATATCAGTGAACATCTATACTATATTAAAACACTGCTTATTTTATTTATTACTCTATTTCTGAAATAACAATGTTTAAAGAGAACCAAAGCGTTAATTACAAAAATAACCATTTCAATTAATAAAGCACACAGCGAAATGGTGGTCTTCTTCCTCTGCTTACAGTTTTCCGCTTACAAGCCCCCCATGTCCCTAACAAAAATTAACCATGGTTTTATTGTGGTAAAAGTGTAGTAACCATGTTTTTTTTTGGTGTATTGATTACTATGAGCAAAACCATGGTTATTTTGAGGTTACCATGGTTTTACTACAGTAACCATGGTTTAACTATGGTTTTTGAAAACCATGGTTGTCAAAACCATGGTTATTTTGAGGTTACCATTGTTTTACTACAGTAACCATGGTTTTTTGGTTTTAACTGTAGTAAAACCATGGTTAATTTTCGTAAGGGGTAAATAGGCAATCGGGCTTGGCACAAAGGGGATGAGAGACTCTGATTGGTTTATTGCACAATGAGCCCAAACACACCCATTACTCATTACGAGAATAGAAACAACCCTTTAAGACTTTTTTTCATATCGTTAAACTAAAAGTGGATTTAAACACACTATATACTTGCGCCGTGTGCTTTAGACCATGTGCTTAGATCATTAAAATAGTGCCCATGGTGTTGAAATATACAGCCGTGGAAAAAAATAAGAGACTATTTCAATGGTGCCTTTCAGTTTTTCTAGATTTACTTTTTGTAGGTTTGTGTTTAGGTGAAATGAAAATTTTGTTTCATTCAGTTAACTACCGACAACATTTCTGCCAAATTCTTCATAAAAAATGGCTTTTTATTTGCATTTATTTACTGAAAATTTATATGGGTAAAACATGGTCCAAAAAAATAAAAAATAAACATGTACTGTAGTAATCTTCAATATACTGCTGAGAAAACAAGATCATTTTTCAACAACACAATACTAATCTTTTTAAATGTGTTTTAGGGGAAAAAAGTAATGTTTTTTTTTTAAATTAAGATTTTTCTTTTAATTGCGACCAAGTGATTGTCACCCCTGAGGTTTGCTTTTGTTAAAATTCAACAGGAATTAAATGCTCACAATACATCTAGAAATGATGATTAAATTCAAAACTGTAGTGGTCTCTTATTTTTTAACATGCATTTGAATAATATGGTATGAAAACCATATTATTTAAAACTCTACACTATTTACACTATTAAACAAAATCTCTTTATTCTTTTTCATTCCTCTACTAATTTCTTCTGTGTTTATCTCTATACTGTGTTACGTTACGTCTTGACAAATAGAGTTACACACATTAAGAAAGAGAGAGAGAACGCATGTGAAACAGTCTTGATGATGAATGTATTTTTGACATGAGGATGACTTGAAGAGACCAGTGCTCATAATAATTGTGCCTGACATAAGGTTGAGATGTTTATTCATGTCAGAGAGTCATGTTGGTCTTAAATGATGATTCACACTCAATGCTCGAGAACGTTTCAATGGAAAAGTCACAAATTCGCCTTGCGATGAAGGAAAATTTCGCCTGATCGAAGAGAAAAATAAATGCATGCTGCGTTTGAGAAGAGAAAAACGACAGATTGAAATGTCTCCACGGCTCTGTGATTATTATCATGCCAGATCTGTGCTGTTACGACACGGGACGTCTTGATTTCAGCGTGACCTGCGCCTCGGAGTTCAGAAACACCTACAGAAAATGCAAATGTTGTTTATTTGGTAAAGAATTAAGAGGAACCTGATATACGTTCATATACAGATCTAAAGCTGAAGACCGGCAGCTGGTGTCTGGAGTTCATCTCTTTACCTGCAGGGTTTCCCATTTCAAACTAAACTTAATGACACACTTCTGAATAAATCAATAAAACAACCTCACTGCAACCTCGTCTACATCTCTCACAGAATATATATATATATATATCTTATTTTAAATTTCTGAAGACCACAAACGAATCATTCTGCATTTGGAAAGACTACACACATTACTACACATTTACATCAGCAAGAGATTTCACAAAATCACATCCAATCCAAAGATCCAGATGAAATATCAATCAACATATCAAGTTTAACACATGAAAGATTTTGTTTGTGACAAATGTTTTGGTTACCTAAAGAAAAGAGGAGATGTGGGAAGAGAGGCTTGGCAGCTGATCACCTTTTAACATTGCATACAATTCATTTTACACAGTAATGTTATCTCATTATAATGGTTGATACGCTTTAGCTATAATTTATAAATAATTTATATATAATTTATAAAAGTATGGTAATTTACTAGTTATTTCAGCTAATAATTTACTCTGTTGTTAGGTGGCATGCACACTAAAGCACTTAAAGCGGCTGAAACGCCAGGCAGAGGCCGACTATAGTCTTTGATTGCTATGATACTTTATCAGTCGTTGAACGATGCGCCGGTTGGCTGTTGTGTTATTTGTCCCGCCCTTCCTCCCCTGTGATTGGACAGCTGAGTGAGAAGTGACATCGACAAGCTGAGCATTTCACCCAAAGTTGAATATTTTTCAATCTCTCGGTGCCAACATATCCTCCAACTCATACGATTGCTTTGATCTTTGGTCCGTTTCACCAAATACGACCAATAGATGCATGTAGTAAATTAGCGCCTCTACCGGCAGCAGGTGAAACTTAATATATTAGGGTATAAAATGATATTTTGGGGTATAATTTTGCTATGATGACATGTACTGGGATAAGATTTTCAATTTAAAGGGGCATTTCACCCGTAGAAACATTAATCTTTATTGAAAGTGTGTCATATTTATAGTTGAAATGTAACATACATTTAGAATTTGGTGCCTATTTGACAGAGAAAAGGGGTGTTTGTAGTCTCACTCCCTCAAAAAAGATATTGCACTTCCTTCTTTCAATGATGCAAAATGATGATTTTTACATCATTGAAAGAAGGAAGTGCAACACTGAAATCTGTATTTCTGTTGTCTCAGCGGCAACTGAGGAAATTATGCACGACCATTCAAAAACATGACTGGAGTTCTAACTATACAAAGCTTAATGCATATGGGTGAAGTGTCCCTTTAAACCACCAGGATTAATTGTATTTTATTACACATTACACTATTCAGGCATTTAGGGCAAATAACGTACCCATTTATTTATTATATGATATAAACACAGCATACAAAACAAAATTTTTTAAAAATGTACTTAAAATATTCCAAGTGTACCGATGTCAAGCGATCAATTTATTTGAAGAAAAGATGCAAAAGTGATGACAATCTGCTGTAAATATCAGATCCAGAGGTACACTGATTCAAAAAATGCCGCGATGCTACGTCATCTATGATTGTAAAAAGGCATTGGCTCTCGTGTGTCTCGTGACCAATCGCATCATTACGTCAGCTAAGAATGTGAAGTGCTATTGGCTCTTGTGACCGACTACGTCATGCTGGTTTATGTTTGAATGAGATTTGACTGTGCATTCTTCATATAAAGTGATCGTATGGCTTCAGTTCGCAAGGTTTGCAACGTGAATGCTTTGTAATACTTTTATACTGTTTTATGCAATAAATACCTGACTGTACTTTTACTTGCGTGTTGTGTTTGATATGGTTGAGAAGTGGTTGGGTTTAGGGTAAGGGTGAGGGTGGGGTTAGATGCTCCAAAATATCTTTAAAACCATAAATGTTTATGAAACTTTTTCTACAAATTCATAAAATTAAATGAGTCTAATCTGTATAAGGCAAAAACGACAACGTAACAACAGGTTGTATTTATAAACTACTGCCGCTAGAGGACACTAATGCCTTAATACGTCACTTTACGACATAATAAGGTGCTTGCACAAATGACCTATGAGGTCGGTATTTTTTGTTGGAGAGTCTCCTCGGCGCTCAGTGCGGACAAAACCCACCAGCTGCTGGCATTTTTAAAAGCGCGGCTCATCTATTGGAAACAATTGAAAACATACAACAGCTGCCGGTGTAAACGCTTTGGTGTGCACGCTACCTTATTGATTCTTTAGTTTAGTCCACAAAAGCCGCTTATGTTGTTGCCGCTGATCCATCTATATATACAGTGATGTTAGTGAAAAGCGTTCAATTTGATTAATGTGACATTAACCAACAGATCACACTGATATCAGATGAAAATGAAGGCTGTTACAGAGGTTTATTGTTGAAGACAAACATCATTTTTCTTTAAAAATAACTTACTGGTGAATTATGCACAATAAGACCTGGAATGTAAACAGTAAATTTAGATTTCCTGTCGACTTTAAACTCTAATTTGCATTATAATCATAAATGGAACAAAATTCAATTGTTGCCGACACACGCAGAGAGAAAAAACACTGTCGTTTCAGCAGGTGACTATTCAGGTGTGTGTGTGCGTGTCTGTGTGTGTGTGTCTGTGTGTTTACTGAATACTTCAAATGAACACAACTTTGTTCTGCCTGATGTGTTTTGTGCACTTATTCACGCCTCTCTCACAATGTGCTAATTACACACAACACGACAAACAAACAAACAGAAACAATTAACAGATTCTGTCATTTTCTCTCTCTCTCTCTCTCTCTCTCTCTCTCTCATTCACTCACTTCTGTTATAGAGCAGAAGTTATAATTTAGTGTCGAGCTGTTCCCACGGCGATGAGAACTGGGCGCGCTCACCTGAGAAAAACAATCCTATCAGAGAGCGACAGTAATTACAGAGAGACAGAAAGAAAAATAAGAAAGGAAAGATGGAGGGGGTGAGAAATACATGGAGGGCAGAAACAAGTCTACAGTACATTACTGCTTCAAAAGAGAGAAAATAGAACGAGGAAACCAAGAGGAAAAAAACTGAAACATGTGAAAGAAAGAGACCTCGAGAAAAACAAGAGAGAGAGAGAGATTCAGATGTCTGTGACATTAAACCTTGTGTGTTTTTTATTCAGGTTTCAGTTATACAAACACAAAACTAAAATCTGCTGTATTGCTAAATAAATAAATCCAAACAGATAATCCAATGAAGCTCTTCAGTATGAAAGGAATTTTAAATTTGTTTCCTTAACAAATGAAATCTGTCACAATTTTCACAGATTTCAGCCACATGACTGCAGGAGTTCAATTTAAAGGGGATGGGGGTTAATGATATTTCATGTATTCAGACTTATTAACACATTTAAGAGTTGTAATTCTCATGTTAAACAAATGCAAAGGGTCAAAAAGCAGAGCGTGGGACAAAGTATTTCTGGGACAATCTATGTGTACTCCATTGGCAGATATTTTTGCTTGTTTTAAGCATAAATTCACTTAAATTGTATATTTTTTGTCTAAAAACTAGTATTATTTTCTTAGGTCATTTTGCTCATCAAGAAAATACATCTTGATTTAATAATTTTTAAATATTTCTACTGAAAACAAGACAAAAATACACTGTAAAAAAATCCGTAGAAATTACAGCTGGGTTGCCGGTAACTTACCGTAGATTTAAATTTATGTTATTTACTGGCAATATTTTGTTCAAAGTTAAATGAACATTAAACATTTACAAGTCTTTGTCTTTACAGAGTAAAAACAAAAAAACAGCATCAAGCAAAACATTCTGGGAAACAAAATCTGAAGCAAAAAACAGAAAAAGGTTGATGATGATTTCTGGTTCCCAGAATGCTTTGCATGAGGCTGTTATTTTATAGTTTTATTCTGTAAAGATAAAGACTTGTTAATATTTAAATTTTATTTAACTTTGAACAAACTCTTGCCAGTAAATAACATAAATGTAAATCTACGGTAAATTACCGGCAACCCATCTGCAAAAACTTTTTTTACAGTGTACTAAGTAAGAAAGTCATTTTTTGCAGTGTACACTAAGAAAATATTTTCTTGAAAATCATTTTTTGCCGTGAAATGTAACACACACATTGCTTTTTTTTAAAGGTAACTTGAATATTAATGTGTACACTTATAAAGTAATGCGTTACTTTACTCGTTACTTCAAATAAGTTATATTATTACATAATGCATGTTACTTGTAATGCGTTACCCGAACAGTGCATATTAATGACCCCACATATTCCTTTTATGGGCACTTCCCCTGGAAATACACGCCCACACGTCAATCAGAGTAAGAACGCGTATCATTAGCATTGTTTGTGCGATTAAAAGTCACTGCACGCGACAGCTTTGTTTTACAACAAGAGTCAACAATGGCATAAAAGAAGAAGTGTATTTTTGGGTGTAAGAAGAAGAAAGTCTTGTTCATCTTTCCAAGTAAGACAGCATTACGGAAACAATAGATATAGTTTGTTTAACCGGGGTAGCAGTGGAGTTTTGTGTGTGTGTTTGTTTAAATCTGGATTTTGTTAAAATGGGGCATTTCCAACCGAGTCAGAAGTCGCAGGCGGTACGTAAAACTGCATCAAATGTCTGTTTTGTTGACAATCAGTGCATACATAATATAATGTAAATGACACAAACATGTAGTGAATCATAAGTTATCCAGAGATTGTGGGATAATGTTTTGTGTATGTTGCTCTTGACTCGCTCTTCCCGCTGGATGCTTTCGGGATCTTGTGCTTTTCCAGAAACAATTGCTAGAGCTGATCTGTCTTTTATAAATCCGATCAAACTAAAGACTCTTGGAAGATATGAAGGAGGTAATGCTACTTTACAGGTACTCACGATTAACATCAGATAAGCAGAAACACTGTGTGTTATTATGTGAGGTTTAAAAAAATAACCTGAAAATGATAGTTATATAAACAGCAATATAACTTACATTCTGTATTTCTTTCTTCTATTGAAGCAGATGGACATCAGTTTCTCTTCTGCAATCGTGCCGGTCCAGTTTCACTTCAGTATGAAAAACTCTGATCGGAATGCCGTGATACAGTCAAATATTTCATATCCTTAAATATTAACACTGCTCGGCCTGACAGATGACAAGATAAAAACACAACTGTAGTACCATAATAACATCTTACATGAAAATTAAATATTTAAAATCCCTTTCATATCTTACCTGTAGAGGTGTCAAACTACATGAGCAGCTCAGTTATACAGAAACGCTAATAAAGATAACTTGACAAATTAAATTATGATAATATGCTTTGAATTGGAATAAACGTACGGTACATAATTAAATAATATTCAAACTAAACCCAAGACTGTGTGTCTTTTTGTTGAAATGACCTGCACACATCGGCATCAGGGTTACCCTGCACTCTCATCCTCAACAGTGCCATGACAACTGATTCTGTTGCCATGGTGATAAAGATGACCTGACCCAACACCAGTGTGAGAGATATCAAATCATTTTATTATTATTATTATAAATCATCACTTTCTACATAATACAGTATGTGCTTTATGAAATCCACATGTACACAAACCCTTCATCTAATAAAACAAAGAATCAATAAATAAATAAGAGAGTAATCATTGTTTATTTATTCATTTCTATCCATTACTTTACAAAGATTTATATTCAACAGTGCTTAAAATTAACTTATATTAAAACAATACAAACATGAAAGTGTTTTTCGTACATCCATCTGGAGGTATATAATTGTGTTCGTACGCTCGCAAAAATGTTGGGTTGTTTTAACTCAAATCTGGAAAAAAACAAATTATAGTTTAAACAACACAATATTTATAAAGTTTAAGTTTGTATGTGTTTTTTTAGGCATTTCGTAAGGCAAGGCACACGTGGACCCACACACACGCCACAAACGAAAAAGCACTTTGGTTTCATGGTCAATAAAATCACGCTCCGGCTGAAAAAACAGCTTAAAAACGCAGTGGTCAGGCTGAAATACTTTCATTATTGCTTTAAGTAAACAAACACACTTCTTCTGGAGTGATAAAGGAAAATACTTCTGGAGTGACTAAAAACTTCCTAAAATATTCCAGTCTTCAGGAAACATTATTTAGTACCGATTCATTTATGTGTAAACTCAGAATATTTAGGAAGAGATGTGGAAATGTCGTGAACTCAAATTGTGCTTTAGATTTCCACCTGAGAGGAAGACGAGAAGAAATAAATTGAAAATTCTGTTTATGATCTGTGAAATACTCAGACCAGTCGAAGAAATGTAAGCGTAACATCAGGAGTGTTATCATACAGTACACATATGAGAGGATGAAGATCACAGGTTAGTGGTGATCACCGGTGTGACCCCGTGAATCAAGAGGGTCGGGCCCAGATCCCGCGTGAGCAGATCTAACTGATGCAGGTAGTCAGGGTAACGACTGGTGTCCGCGGGAGGACGTGGCAAATAGAGGAAGCGCACGGCAGGCGTGCCGAGCGGCTGGTCCAAGATCAGTTTATTAACTGCCCGCAAGTACTCATCCGATACTCGCGTGGTGTTGCTTTGGAAACTATTCGCGTACCCTTTTTCTACTTCGACTCCGCCCACGTCTCCTTCCAGCCCCTCCTCTTCGAGTCGCGTCTGACGCTGCCAGTGTAGGGCCACCTGATTGTCCCAGGGCACCGTACAGATGTCCGCTTTCATCCTGAGATCTTTCAGAAGAAGTCCGAGCTTGCGTTCCGTCCCCTTGATGCTCCGGCCCGCCTCCACGCAGAGAAAGAGGCGGAGTCTGGCTTTCTGCCACGCCCTCGTCATGTTAAGGATGCAGGCTAGCTGCAGCAAAAAAAGCGAGCACGTATCCACGTACGCGGCGCTGTCCGGTCGCAGCAGATTCACCGGCCAAACGTCGACGAACATGGGACCTCGGAGAGTTTGGGTTCGATCGAACTCTCCAAAATATCGAGCCAACGCGATGTTCTTCAGCATCTTAACCGCGTCTGCGATTATACAGACGTACTCCTGAGGGCTGAGAGATTTCCCGTCCCTGCTGCCGGACATGATCCCACGCACAGGTGGGAAATGAAAAGGTGGATCGTCGTGCTCCTCCGGGTCTTCATCCTGAACAGAACTTTCAGCGGTTTTGACCATCAACAGGGTAGATTCCTGGAGTCGGTCCTGAGGCGGGACGTCGTCATAGAAACCCAGAACGAGAGTGTTGGGTCTCATCCCACCTGTATAGCAAAAGATAAAGAAACAGAGTGAAATTTTATATATAAGCATAGCAATATAACTACAGTGTGATATGTTTGTGTGACGCTCACCGAGTCCTGATATAAACAGCAGGTGTTGAACTCCATGTCTGATGGAGTCTGCCAGCGTGAGATTGACAAATGCTTTAATATTCAAATGATCCACGAGAGACAACCATGAATCATACTGAGACTGCAGAGGATCTGATGGGAGAACGTCTGGAGAAAGACAGAGAGATACACTACAGCTGTGATGGGAATTTAAATACTGATGTTCATCAACACCACCTTAAGTTTGGTTGTATTTAGTGTCATAGAGAGAGCAGTCGAGGAGCTCAGATGCAAAAGCCGCTAAACGTGTCAAAAACGAGATTATGATATCGATTTAAATCCGCCAACCTCGTGCCATTCAGAAATACTGCATTGTTGGCAGAATCCACTAAATGCCACATCGACTTTGTGCACTTGTCCTCTAAGTTAGATGAACGACTGCGTGCAAGACGACTGAGGATTACATTCAATCTTGTGTCCCTTGTGAGTACTTGGATCTGAATACAACCTGAATGTTGCATTCACATGGATCACAGCACCACCTAATGTGTGCTTCAGTTTCTTCACTTTTAAGTGATTTTGCAATTGTTGAAGTGGATTTTTTTTAAGAAGTGGAAGTTATTGCCACCAAAGCTTGCATGCACTTAGAGGGTTTTGCAGCGAAGGACAGCCAAATTTGTTAAATTAGAATGGAATGACTTAAGTGACACTGGTGAAAATAACATTTCAATGACTGACTAATAACCTTTTAATTGGCTTTAAAGTGGAATTACTAAACATAATAGTATAATAAAAATGCTTATTTAAGAAATCATGTCAGACGCACATAGAGGGTTTTGCATCTAAACACTGCAAAAAATGACTTTCTTCACTGCAAAAAATGTTTTGAAGATAAAATGTTCCTAGTAGTTTTGTTTTTCAGTAAAAATATCTAAAAATTCTTAAATTAAGATGCTTTTTCGTGATGAGCAAAATGACCTAAGAAAATAAGTCTAGTTTTAGACCAAAAATATCAAATTTTATTTTGCTCATCAAGAAAAAGCGTCTTAATTTAAGAATTTTAAGATATTTTTACTGAAAACAAGACAAAAATACTAAGAATTTTTTTTGAAAATAATTTTTGCAGTGTTAGTATGTTTGTCTTGTTTTCAGTACAAAATAAAAAAAATCTTAAATGAAGACGTATTTCTTCACTTTAGAAACTGACTTTCTTAATTAGTATTTTTGTCTTGTTTTCAGTAAAAACATCTAAAAATTATTAATTGAAGATGTTTTTTCTTGATGAGCAAAATGACCTAAGAAAATAAGTCTAGTTTTTAGACAAAAAATCTAAACTTTAAGTAAATAAGTGCCTTAAACAAGCAGAAAAACCAGCCAATGGAATAAGAAAAATTTTCTTGAAATAATTTTTTTCAGACACTTAATTCAAGAATTTTTTTCTTATTCCATTGGCAGATTTTTTGCTTGTTTTAAGCACAAATTCGCTAAAATTTGATATTTTTTGTCTAAAAACTAGACTTATTTTCCTAGGGCACTTTGCTCATCAAGAAAATACATCTTAATTTAAGAACTGTTAGATATTTTTGCTAAAAAAGACAGAAATACTAAGCAAGAAAGTCATTTTTTGCAGTGATGATGAGCAAAATGACCTAAGAAAAAAAGTTTCGTTCTTAGACCAAAAATATCAAATTTAAGTGATTTTGTGCATAATACAAGCAAAAAAAATCTGCCAATGGGGTAAGCAAAAATCTTGAACACTTTTCTTAAACACAAAATTCAAGAAAAATTTGCCAACCCCATTGGCAGATTGTTTTGCTTGTTTTATGCACAAAATCACTTAAATTTGATAATTTTGTTGAATTTGACTTATTCTCCGGGGTTGTTCAAAAAAAGCATCTTCATTTAAGAATTTAAGAATTTTTAGATATTTTTACTGATAACAAGACAAAAATACTAAGAATTTTTTTCTTGAAAATCATTTTTTGCAGTGTTGGCAGATTTTTTTTTGTTACTTATTTTAAGCACAAATTTATTTAAATTGTATATTTTTTGTCTAAAAACTAAACTTATTTTCTTAGGTCATTTTGCTAATCAAGAAATTACATCTTTATTTAAGAATTTTTTGATATTTGCACTGAAAACAAGACAAAAATACTAAGTAAGAAAGGCATTGCTGTGAACTCCTCAGTTGTGCTCTTTAATTTCACTGTAGTTTGTTGGTGATTTATTTGAAATAATTGTCCGTAGTTAAAGTATTTTATTGTACTGTAAGTTACCCAGATCTCCCAGCTGAACGTGTCCCAGCACATACAGTCCACTCTTTTTGATGTCATTGATGAACGTGATCAATCCCACACTGCACCTGGGGTTACACACCATCAGCAGAATCTGAGGTCTCCAGAACTTCACGTGATCTTTACGAACGTCCAGCATTAGCAGGTATTTACGCACCTGAAAACACACAGGACCGTCAATTCCCTTACCATGATTATTGTGGTAAAAGTGTAGTAACCATAGTTTTTTGGTGTATTGATTACGTTTAGCAAAACCATGGCTTTACTACACTAATCATGGTTTACCTATGGCTTATTTTGTGGTAGCCATGGTTTTACTACACTAACCATAGTTTTTTTGTGGTATTAAAACATGATTAATTTTCACAAGTGTTTATACTGTATGTCAGTCCAACAGTTTCATGAAACGGATCAGAGATTATACTCAAACTGTAAAGTTACTGTAGTAACAGTGTTACTGTAATAAATCCCAAAGCTGGAGATAAAGCATGTGTGACATTGTGTGTGTGTGTGTGCGCGTGTGTGTTTGTGTAATAAGTTAAGTGGCTGAAATATTCCTATGGTACTTGATGGTGACTGTTCCTGGCAACAGTTTCTAAGGCGTCAGTCTCCTGGCAACAGTCCAGTGTAACAGAGGACAGATTACACAACTAAGGATGTGTGTGTGTGTGTGTGTGTGTGTGTGTGTTGACCTGATGAAAGATAAGAGCTTGACTGATGCATCCCCAGCTGCTGATGGGACTCAGGTAATGAATGAGCAGCAGTAACAGCAGCATAAAGGCGATGCTGGCAGACGCATAGATGGAATTTATAAGAAACATCATGACAGCACAGCCGATGATCCCCAGAACACACGTGTGCCAGGTGAAATACCTGAATGTGGGTCTGAGAGAGAGAGAGAGAGAGAGAGAGAGAGAGAGAGAGAGAGAGATAAAGTTTGATCTTTAATGGCTTCAGTGATGAGAGAGGTCAAGCAGAACTAAATCTGTTTCTGTTTCATTAGAGGATGAAGTCATTTAGAGACACGACACAAAATAAAAAACAGGTCAAAGTTCTGCTGTGTGTTTCTAAATGACAGTGAGTGTATTTGTGTACACTAATGTGTATATTTAGACCATTGGGAGTGTGTGTGTGTGTGTGACAGTCATTATAAATGGCAATTACCACAATGTCTTTAATGGTGCATTATCTTCTGGAGTGGTCAATGTGTGTTTGTGTGTGCGTGTATTTAATGGCTCTTTTGGAGGTCCGTGTTAAACGAATCAATGAGTTTAAACAACAGTTTAGTGCAGATGGTTGAATCTCATCAAAACAAAAGTAAATGGATAATTAAGATGTTTTTGAATTGTGAAATTATTCTCGTGACAATTAAGCACATTTAGTTCAGTTTGAGTTCATTTGGTTTTTCCTCATTCGGTGCTTCTGGATTCTAACCTTTGGTTTTTCCGTAACAGTTCTTCTAATGAGAACGAGATTAGTAATAGATTGCATGGAAAATATGCTTTAAGTGTCGTGAAAAAAATGCAAAAAAACCTAATGCTCCTGAAAATACATTTCATGCAAACAAAAATACACTTTATCCTCTTGATTTGGGGTGAAATACAAGCCGGATGTATTCCTGAAGTCCTGACACACATATATGCACGCACACACACACACACACGCACACACGCACGCACGCACGCACGCACGCACGCACGCACGCACGCACACACATACACTTTATCCTCTTGATTTGGGGTGAAATACAAGCCGGATGTATTCCTGAAGTCCTGACACACATATATGCACGCACGCACGCACGCACACACACACACACACACGTGCGCAAACACGCGCACACATACACTTTATCCTCTTGATTTGGGGTGAAATAAGCATGCACTCACACACACACACGCATGCATGCATGTACAGATACACACACACATATGCATGCACACAAGCACGCACACACAAACAAGAACACACAAACAAGCACGCACGCATGCATGAACACAAACTTATATGCATGCACACCCACACACCAACACACACACACACACACGCAAACACGCATAAACACACAAGCACGCATGCAAACACGGACACACAAGCACGCACAAACAAACAAACATACAAGCACCCACAGACACACACATGCACACACACATAACAAAAAATGTACACATAGACTTTATCCTCTTGATTTGGGGTGAAATAAGCACACACACACACACACACGCATACACACAAACGCACACACAAGCACGCACACACAAACAAGCACACATGCATGCATGAACACACACACATATGCATGCACACACACACACCCGCACGCACGCATGCATGCACACACACTCACACACACGCATACACACACACACGCAAACACAAGCATGCAAACACAGACACACAAGCATGCACACACACAAACTTTATCCTCTTAATTTGGGGTGAAGCACACACACACACACACACACACACACACATGCATGCACATAAAAACACACAAACAATCACGCATGCATGAACACACACACACACACACACACACACACACACACGAACACACACACACACACACGCATACATGCATGCACACACACACATGCACACACACGCATGCACACACACGTGCACGCACGCATGCAAACACAGGCACCCAAACACGGACACACAAACACGCACAAACAAACAAGCACACACACGCATGCATGACACACACTCATGCATACACACACAAACCGGCACACACATACACTTTAGCCTCTTGATTTGGGGTGAAATACAAGTCGGATGTGTTCTTGAATACACACACACACACACAAGCACGTATGCACACACAGCGTCTGTTTTCCACATTCGTTCAAGTTCAAAATCTCATTCCAGTTTTACTTTTTCTCATTCACCCTTTCATTTCCTCTTGTGTTTTCATTTCTCTGACATTTCACTGTTGTGTCTTTTGCCCTGTTTGTGTCTTTCTTTTCTTCTCCTTCCATTTCTCTTCCTCCGCACCACCACCACCACCCGCTGCTCCGGGCAGCAACCGCAATTATGTTAAAAGCAGATCAGCTCCTGCTTCAGTGATGTCACCCTGCTCGTGTCAGCAAAAAGCAAACTTCTCCGAGTCGAAGGATCCGCGCGACAAGCGTACAAACTCTCCGGCGTTTCCATCAGCGCCTGATTAGCAGGACAGTGGAATCAGTTGAAGGGGCCATTAATCAGTTTAATTGCTTTTCTCAATCCAATCTAACAGTTACCAACGTGAGAAGCGCCTCATTTTCTCACACCCAGGCGACAGACAGAACAAACATGCTTCACACGTCAGTAAACCTGTCTGTCAGCGACTGAACACAAACTAGAGTTTATCAACTTATCTTACAAACATCAACACCTGTGCATGACCTCTAACAAACAAACAAACAGATTTACAGCAGACAGCACCTGTGCATCTAACAATTAAACAAACATCTTTACATTTCCTACAAACACCAGATGTGCATTAGGGGTCGAACGATTATTGGCCTGGCCAATATTAAGCACTCTTCGCTATAGGTCAGTTTTAAAACTGATTTGATTTCTGACTTAATGGGAGTCACGAGTCCAGCACGTTTTATATTATTAATAACTATTGCAATCAGGGGTGGGCGTTAAAAATTTGTCAACCAGTACAGATTTTGGGCCCAAAAATCTTTTGTATGTACATGTATTTAAGCACTGCAGTTTTAAAAAAGTGATTTTAAGCCATTGAAACAAAAACAACAGATGATGCACTGTTTCTGTGTGAGAAGAGCATGCAAGCCATGCATTAGAGGTCTTCACGGGTCCATTTACATCTGAAAACCCAAAGTCCGCCCGAAGACATGAGCGGGTTCGGGTCTTAAAGTTTAACATGTGCCTCGCACATTGGTTTAGGTATAATATCGCACATTGGTTTAGGTATAATATTAGCAGCTTTGGGTCTTGGGTAATTTAAAATGAATGTGCTTTTGCGAACGGACCCAAGAAGATCCAAACTAACTTGCGTGTGTGCATCGAGTCCTTTTCCAACCCCTTCTCTGTTTGCCAAGAGCGCTTGCGACATTGTGTGGCTGGCGGTAGGTTAATTTTGTCATTGAGCCAGACCTGCCAGTGCATTCTGAATGCACATTTTAGCATTTACCTTGGTGTCATCATCAGATAATAAATAAAAATAAATGCAGCATTGGGTCAAATTGGAGGCAAACGGGGTTTCTTTCGGTTTCTTCAGACTTGCAGACATCATGCCGTTTATATTCAGGTTAAAATAATCGCCACTGGTTCAGGTTGGACTCTGGTCTAATTTTCTCGGGTTTGTCTCGGGTCAGGTCTTTCTTTTAAAAACATAATTTATGCATTATTTATGGTTTGGGTAAAAATCGATTCGGGTCGTGTACATTTCTTGAAGACCTCTACCACGCATCCGCTGTTCATTGAGCTTGCGAGTATTTTTGCCACTTTATTTGCCTTAAAAACACACATGCATCAAAATCCCCGTTGTTGCAAGTATCCTCATAAACACGACCACTAAGATCTTAAGAGAAAGTAAACTGCTGAAAAAAGAAACACATGTGTAACAGTAGATTGGATCTGGACTTTGGTCTTAAAGGGGAAGTTATATAATTTTCCTCCTGTCTGAAAATCTCTTACTGCTCTTGACCAAATCACTTTTCTACGTTTAATATAATATAACTTATAGCATGAATTTAAATAATTATAAATATAATTATAATAATGTATTAATTCTAAATAAATAATAATGAATTTTTGTCTTCTTTTTTAGGCTTGATATTGATAACAAAAATAATGAAAATTCGACAGCATTAAAGATTTTAATAACTTAAAAACTTTATTTAAAGAAAACTACTGTGATCCATATCATTATCATGATATAAAATTTTGGTCATATTGCTCACCCCTAGCTATTATTATTATTATAATATTCATGTTATTAGTAACAGTTTTCAGAAATTAAAGATATGTTTTAAAAGCATTTAAAGGAAGTTTTTGTCAGAGCCCGTGTTATTCTTCATTTTGGCATCAAGCTTCATGTTTACAGCAGACACATATATCCGTTCAGTTATAATATCAGTTATCAGTCTGCTTGATCTGTAATATTGATCTCAAAAAACACCGACCCCTATGGTGCATGACGGCAAACAATAACAATAAAAAACATTTACACAAAATACTAATATAAGACTGGTAAATATAACATTTTCTCACTTATTTATCATCATCATTTTACTTATCTCACTTTAGTTTGATGGATTAGCATCTGTCAACTTGTTTCTACCTCATTAATTCTAAAAACATTGAGTCCAAAAATCTTCTTTTCCTTTTACTTAGGAATGAAGCCAAAACACAGAACTCAACTCCAAACCACTGGAGCAAAAGATCTGCTTTTATCCTTCAGCAGCAATAAAAGCAAAAATATTGTATTTTATGGATATCCTCTAGTCTGCTTTTATGTCTTTGGTGTTGAAAACAGATTGGAAATACCCAGAAAACATTTCATTTTTGGACAGCTGATATACTCAGGAGATCTGGAAGCAGATGAAGAGCAGACACATATTCATGAAGGACTAAAACAGATGTTCATTTGAACTCATGAACCTCGGGACAGCAGCTTATGTTTAAAATAAAGACTACAGAGAGTCCAGCGCATACTTATGTTCTTTATATATTGTATGACACATATATCACATCTCTACCTACATATATATTCTGTTATTGACTGGGTAAAATGTGTTTGTGTAGCTCAGTTGGTTACACACACGTACTGATCAAATGTGCCCACCTTCAATCCAATTTTTTTATGAACGCATGACTACAAACTAACCCAAAACTAAGACATGAACTTGAGCTTTGTATGGAAAGTTTTGTTTGTAAACGCACTCAAAGCGACAACAACACAAAAGACACAAAATGTTCCTGTGACAGCAGGGACCCACAAACACACCCGCCGCTCCCCCCTGGGTTAATAATAAAGTTTTTCAACTAAATTGGCTATACTAATCTCGCTCGACTCAGGGGACGTGAACGTTTAATGGCTTTTAATCTGGCGCGCCTCTACGGACGTTACAAACAACACAAAAACAACAATACGCCACAGCCAAGAGGATTTTACAGCACCGCCTTTAAATCGCTATTAGCCAATCACAGAGGAAAGGAGCTGTGTGTGAAGTACCTACTGGCTTATCGTTAAAACTTGTATCCACCATGACATAATCAAAACAACTGCGACTATAATTTACATATAGGTTGTTTAACAAGAACAATTAAATCACTTAAAGAGACGTCTCAGGGCTCCAGACTAACTTTTTTCACTAGGAGCACAGTGGCCCCCAACTGAAAATTTTAGGGGCGCAACCAGAAAATTTAGGGGCACACACCGTAAATCAACATGCTAACCAAATATTCACATTTCTACTAATTTCCACTGTATTACTAATAAATACTTGATGATAGATGCAGAAATTACAATGTGCTGTTTCAAATTCAGTGTCACATTTTATTGTGTACTTTTGGAAAAAAAGGTCAAATTTACTAGTTGCACATGTGCGACTGGACGTAAAATTCAGTGGCACACTCTCAAATTTTAGGGGCAAAATGCCACCATTTGGGGGCAGTCTGGAGCCCTGCATCTGGTTTATAGATTTATGGTATTTTTTTTTTATTATACAATTTGGCGTCTTTTCAGCTTGCGAGGCCTCATGGGACAATAAATTTTACATCACATACAGGACTTTAAAATGTAAATATGATGTGGGTCAAACTTTGACCCCTATTTTTACCTTTTATTTATTTACTTATGTTATTATACATGTTATAATGTATGTTTTTGTGACTTTTTGTTATAAGTCATATATTAAAAAATTCACACATCTTGTATCCAGTATTTTGTCTTTTAATTAGTCAAAACTCATTTTTATTTTTAATATTTAAAAAACAATTGCAAGAGACAAATATTATAGGTAAACTAAATGCATCCTTACATTGACTTAACATTGAAATCACTTGGCTTGTCGCCTCTACCGTGGCTGGTGTGAACACAGCATTAAACTTCTTTTGTTTATAACGGTTTAACTTTCATAAATTGTTACATTTCAAGTATGCACAATATAATGATTTACCTATATTTTATTTATTTACTTATATTATTATATATGTTGTAATGTGTGTTGTTTTTGTTACTTTTTGTTATAGGTCATACAGTATATTAAAAACATGCATTTTCAAAAAAGATTCACACATCTTGTATCGAGTATTTTGCCCGGATACAGAAAACTAATTTTCATTTTTAATAAAAAAAAAAAAATAGCAAGAGCCAAATATTTAAGGTAAACTATGAACATTGCACAAAGAAGACTCTTATGCTGGATTCACACCAAATGCGTTAGAGGCAGTAAAAACGCACTATTCGCACGTAGTTGGACGCTTGAACATTTTGAGTTTACTTGCTTCATTCGCACGTGAAAGCCCCACTTGAAATTATAGTCATTTAAGACATTTACGTGGAAATTCGAGTCATGGGAGTAGAGCTGTAATCGGGCCTTAAAAGTTAGGCCCGAAATGTCCGGAGCCCGACAGAATGCAGCCCGAACCCGAACGTACATTTAGATTGACAGCTATTTAAAAGCCCGAACCCGTTTACAGCCCGACATTATTTAAATGTGGGCACACACACAGCTTTTGTCAAGAATGATAAATTTACACAGGTTTTAACATTATTTATTCATGACTAATAATCTACACGTCACTTGGAAGTTGAAACAAAGAAATAAAATAAGTCATCTGTAACATTGCAACATCTCATTCTAAATAGGCTTATGCAATACACTATAAATATGCCAATAAAATTATTCTTTCTTAACGAATTAAATTAAGATAATACATTCTGAATTAAGATGGGTATTTGGCAATAACGAAATTAAGAGTCAGGCTCCGCGGGATTTGCGTCGGCACTTCTCTCCATTACTGCCAACATTAGTCTATATCCTCTGTCTAAATTATGTATTTAAGACTTGATTCATATTTAGTTATACATTGAAAAACCTACTCACCAAGATTAGACTACATGTTTTTGATGAGGAAAATCATTAAATCCAATCCACTGTAAATGAATTCAGCGCGATCCTGCGCTACTGATTGAACTTGACCGCTCATTTACCTCACAAAGCCGGAGCGCAAGCCCGAGCCCGCCCCGAGCTCGTGTAAAATGTTAGAAAGGAAGCCCGAACCCGCCCGAGCCCGTCGGGTCCCGACGGGTCCCGTCGGGTTCGGGCAAAGATCTTCAGCTCTACATGGGAGGGGCATCTGTGACTTCGCTCTCTTCCTGTAATCACGTCACTACTTGAGCAAGCTCCTGATTTTCCGCAAAAGTTCAGATTTTTCTATTTGCTCGTTTCCCGCTGCAACCCTCAATTTGCGTCAATTCACGTGTACCGCGCTGCACTAAACCCCTCATTCGCGTCGCGAGACCTCCAGACACGCAAACACGTCTTAACATTGACTTAACATTGAAATCACTCGCGCTTGATGCCTCTACCGCGGCTGGTGTGAACGCAGCATTAAACTTCTTTGGTTTATAATGGTTTACATTTCATAAATTGTTACATTTCAAGTATTCACATTATATAATCAGTCTTCTCTTGATGACTAAAATTGCACTTCATGTTTTCTTTTTTAATATTTTAAAGATATATAGGCTAAACATTGTACACCACAATCGGATGTGACTGTCATAGTTCGCCCCCTAGTGGCAGTCTTAATGAAATTTCAGTTTATCCATGCCAACATGAGAGAGAAGCTCATTCCAGCACAAGAGCCTTTAATCTACGAATATATTTATACTTAATAATTTACTTATTATTATTCAGTTATCAATCGTTTTAAAGGATTCAAATGTTACTGATAAAGTTAAACAAAAAAGGATTAATAATCTTCACTTTGCACACAGTGTTTTAATTGATCACACGCATTTGGCCCGAAGGCCACCAGTTGACTAACCCTGACATACACACTTAAAAATCTAGCCAAAAGTAGTCATTTTCAACTGTTTTTCGAATACTATGAATTTGCACATACTACTTATGTCGCATACTAATTTATAGAAGTAATAATCTTGACCTCTGACCTTGAGTCTATAGGGGCATCACATTATACCAACAAAGACAAGCTGATTTCTTCTTTGTTATTTCTCAGTGTCTATACTCAGAACAGCATACATCAATTCAGCTTGTCCTTATTCAGCAGTGTGTACACGTGTGCATAATAAAAAAAAATGTGAGCAAACCTTTCGTTTGAACAATAAAACTGTAAACCACAAATGCAGGTTTGATTCCCAGTGAACCAATATAATGATATAATGTATAGTTAAATGCTGTAAGTCACTGAGTAAAATCATCTGACAAATGAATAATTGTAATGCATATATTAACAATATGCCAATATTTAATTTTAAACGCATTTAGACAGACAGAAAGATAGATAGAGACAGACAGATATATCACCTGAAGTTTGGGGCGGAGGCCCACTCCAGTGCCAAACACGCCAGATCAACAGTTGCGTAGACCAACAGGAAAAATATAGTGACAATACTCGCAATAGTGTTCAACTTCCCTGAGAATAAAACCAGCTAGAGAGAGAGAGAGAGAGAGAGAGAGAGAGAGAGAGAGAGAGAGAGAGAGAGAGAGAGAGAGAGAGAGAGAGAGAGATTAATTGGTCATCAATAAGTCCACGGTTCAATGTGACCTCTACAAACACTTCACACTTTTCATCTGTGGCTTTACTCCAAACGTGATCTCGCTCGCTCATCTGCTGCTTAGAGAATAAATCTGTTTTATAATCCCAACTAAAATAATAAAACCTCGTGAGGGACTCGTTTGAATCGCATACACATAAAAGACTCATTTATAACTGATTCTAATACAGTTTGATATAAATATATGGTTAAGATAAGATTGTGTTATGATATCTGCAATCCTGCATTAGATTTTGCTGAAATAAAGCAGCGGTGACTACCTCAGATCTTCAGATGCATTTAAATGCAGTCTATGGAGTCTTATAAGGAGATTTTGGAGCACAGCCATTATTTCACTTTATTTTATACAGCACTTAACTAAAGCACACACGGTCTGTGACAGGTAGGTGTGTGTTTGTGTGTGTGTTATTAAGACATTGAGCATTATCCCTCATATTTAGTGTTCCTCTTTTTAAGAGCATCATATATAACATTAACACTCATTTAACTGGTGAGGATAAATTGTGCTTTTATGAGGCGGAGAGCAGCGGGCACAATGCGATTCAAACTCAATGCAACAGGCCAGGGTCAAACATTACAACCTGAGGAAAAGTGTCACCTGATATAACTTTCAACATTTATCTGCTCACTCATCATCTGTTCGTATGCAATACAAGTGCATTATGGGAAAACTGACTTCACTAATCTTACCAAAAATACTGTTATATCATAATAACTTGATTTTGGTATAAGTAGATAAGTGTATTAGTGTAATATACTGTATGAGAGATCTTACATCACAGTTGTGTGTGCGTGCGTGCAAGCAAGCGTATAAAGCATAAGTAGGGGTTATTTCAAGTTTAATAGTGAACATCAGTCTGTGTAACATCACTCATAAGTACAGGTCAAAAGTGTGTATGTGCGTGTGTGTGTTAAAGGTTGTGTCATTGTGTTCTTCAAAACTAATGAAGGCAATTTTTCTGTAATCTGGGAGTCTTTACATCAATCAGAGACTAACAACTCCATGACAGAAAGAGAGAGAGAGAGAGACAGAAAGAGACTAGGTGCATTTCCATTGCACATATGCCCAAAACTTTAGCGTTGTTTTCTAAATGTCGACATTAGACTATTGCAAAATGACAGCGTTTCCATTAATCAATGATGTGCAACTGAAACTTTTTCAATCATCGCATGGACTGATGTTGGTAGGTTTACTTATATCACATCCACTGCACTAGACATTATTTTTAACCAAAGACGACGTAAGAGTATTATCCAAACATTATTGGCAATATTAGGGCGGTCAAGTGCAAAAATCAATCACTTTGTGATAAAAGCATCAAATTTGGTAGAAAGGCTCACAAAAGGGGTCTGATCAGATTTAGGACCCTAATCGCTCAAAAGTTGGCCCCCATTGTTTCAAAATGTCCACCAAATATGGATGTCATAATGGGAAAATGAATTAGAAGCTGCCAACATATTTCACCATAAATAGATGTAAATATGAGCACCCTTTCACATAGAAAGTCTTTAAACTTTAAAATATAAGATATGTTTAAAAAAATGAAAATGGCCGCCAAATATGGATTTCATAATGTTATAATGGATAGATGACAGAAATTACCGTATTTTTCGGTCTATAACGGTACATTCACACGGGGCGCAAGCGTTAACGCTTAACGGAAGGCTTGTCTGAAGCGTGGCCAACAGCCAATCACAGTGGCCGCAATACATGCTCTGGTCTTCCATAAACGTAATTGGCTGGCTCTGCCTAGGTTATTTGCATAAGGCAATCTGATTGGCTGACGCACACGTTGCCACTTGAAAAGTTGAGAAATGTTCAACTTCTGCCACAAGCAATGGCAGTGATGCGGCGCCGACGGATCCACAATTCAGTTTGCCAACGCTTGACGTCACCCATTAAAAGTGAATGGGAAGCGTCAACGCTTAAGCCCCGTGTGAATGTACCGTAAGCCACTTTTTTTTCATAACTTGGCTGGTGCTGCGTCTTATAGTCAGGTGTGCCTTGTAAGTCAGTATGAATAAATTTTGACATTTATTAGGGAAGAGACAACATTACAGTCTACAGCCGCAAGAGTCCGCCATATGCTGCTTCTGTATTTATTTAACTCAATGGATTCAGTGATGCGGATTGACGAGTCTGCGAACTTCACGCTAGTTGGCTTGTTCGGTTAATTTAGACTATTCAATCTTCCAGGTAAGTTCTGTCTGCTATGGTTTATCGTTTAAATAACTGATAATATTACTTTTAACGTACAGACATCTATTCAGCCTGATGTTCTGTCTGCTATTGTTTAGTTGAATAATTTGCCTTTCCAGATTAAATTTTCTTATCTTTGGCTTTGATTTTGTGAAATAATTTTCTAAATAAAAGCGACGTATAGACCACTGTGACTTATATGTGTTATTTTGTCTTAATAACGCATTTTTGAATGATGCGGCTTATACTCCGGTGCGGCTTATAGTCCGGAAAATACGGTAATAAATAAAAAAGTTGCACATTTGATCATTAATCAATCCAGTTCATTTTTAAACAAAAAGAAAAAGAGGTTATTGTGATTTCTATTAGAAATTATGTACTTTTTAAATGTGTATTTATATATGTAATATTAAATTGTGTGCATATACTAATACGCATCATTTTTAATTGGTAGTTTGTCAGTGACTCCTCCTTATTCAGTCAGTAGGTTTCATCTTGTGGTGGTCACAGTTGAATATTATTCACATAAAATTTAGGGAACTGGTGGGATGTTTTACTCTTGACTACACATAAGATAAAGGCAAAGTCAGTTGAATGTGTTTCTCACTGTATAGGCTAATACTGTACACATAATCAAACTCAGACAGCCTTAATATCAAATTTTATGGCTTTTATCGCTAAGTGATCGATTCTGATGAAAATCTGTTCTTAGCTGCCCAAACGTAGCTTCAATAGCTGCATTTCCATTGCAGATTTGCACATTACTTTAGCATTATTTTCTAAATGTCAACAAAAGACTATTGCGAAAAATATGGCGTTTCCATTAATCGATGATATGCGACTGAAACATAGTTTTACTTCTCAAGATAAGTCATTACAAACATCACGTCGACTGATGTTGGTAGATTTACTAATATCACATCCACCGCACTAAGCATTATTTTTAACCAAAGGAGACGTAAGAGTATTATCCAAACATTCATGCCAAGGAAATCCTCTTATATTTTGGAGCAGACACATATATTCTGGCAGCCGCGTCATCTTCAAATAATGATCAGGGGTCTCATTTATAAAACACGCAAAAGTTGTGATCTATAAAAAAACTAAATTGACAGGAGACTGTGCTTGAAGGATGGGATCTGAGGATGATTCATGTACGTACACTTGCAGGTGATATGTGAGTGTAAAAGTTTTTTGTGATATATGGGAGTTTTTGTGAAATTGATGTGTTTCCAGTGGTCGGGTTTTTAATTCACAATGCCAATTTGCGCAATTTAAAGATAATGGAAATGCAGCTAATGATAGACAGAGAGAGAGAGAGAAAGAGAGAGAGAGACTGGAGGGTATAGAGAACGAAATGGACAGAAATCAAATGTATTATAAAATTAAGAACTCTGCAGGGAATAAGATTATGAATATGCAAATTGAGTTAAAGATTATATTACAGTTCTCACATTATAATCAAGACAGGAATACTGACTTTAGATGAATTACAATGAACTACAAAGAGATAAATGATCTAAAAACTGATGCAACACAAACATCAGACTGTGAATGAGATGAATACACAACTCTTTACCTGCACAAGAAACCAAGAGATGAGGACAGACGTCCAGGGATTCCCACTGCCTGATGTACGTTTGGCTGGAGACAGAGCTCGTCCTGACAGACAGACAGACAGACAGACAGAGAGTAAACTAATGTGAAAGTGAAGAACTCAATATCTCATATTTTCACATTATTCAAGAGCAGAATCACATTATTAACAGCTGAAGGTCAGATGACAGCAGGAGAATCAATCACTCTTACATCCATGAAAATATTCATCCATCATATGACAAACTAGCACACAAACCTCCGCATATTTAACATGATGAACACATGCGCACACACACATTAATATTATTATCTCATTTTCAATAGAGGCGACATTTAGAGGTTTTGCATTTGAGCTCCTCATATGTGATCCTATAAGCATCAATAAATCAAATTACATTAACCTATTTTGTATTTATTTGTGTAATGACATTATTTACATGACAATTATTACAAAAAATACTAAAACACAATCATTTTATTTCAGAATTATACTGTTAAACTACCAACAACTAATCACATGTATAAATAAAAATCACAACAATGAGGGAAAATGTCCAATAATTTACATTAAAATAATAACACAATGCAAAGGCTAAATTTATTTCTGGGCTGTCAAGTGAATAATCACAAATTTTTATATATTTTATATTATTGATATAGAAAACATTCTTATATAAATTCTTACACTTATACATGTATGTGTGAATTTATTTAAGCATAAAAAATACACAAGGTACAAACTTTTATTTTGTATGCGATTAATCACGATTAATCATTTAAAAGCCCTAATTTCTTCATTTGATTTATTTATGTTGAAGTGAAATTTGATCTGTATGTTCTCTATCTATGCTCTCAATAATTTACATTAAAAAAATAACACAATGCAAAGGCTAAATGTATTTCTTTTAGGACTGTCAAGTGAATAATCACGATTAATCGCATACAAAGTAAAAGTTTGTGGGCATAATATGTGTGTGTGTGTGTGCACTGTGTTTAATTATGTATATATTACATATAAATACACAAACATTCAAATGTATATTTCAGAAACATTTACATGTGTGTGTGTGTGTGTGTGTGTGTGTGTGTGTGTGTGTGTGTTCGTGCATATATGTATTATTTTTATATATTTTATATTATTGATATAGAAAACATTTTTATATAAATTCTTACACTTATACATATGTATGTGTGAATTTATTTAAGCATAAAAAATACACAAGGTACAAACAAACAAATACAAACTTTTATTTTGTATGCGATTAATCACGATTAATCATTTAAAAGCCCTAATTTCTTCATTTGATTTATTTATGTTGAAGTGAAATTTGATCTGTATGTTCTCTATCTATGCTCTCAATAATTTACATTAAAATAATAACACAATGCAAAGGCTAAATGTATTTCTTTTAGGACTGTCAAGTGAATAATCACGATTAATCGCATACAAAGTAAAAGTTTGTGTGCATAATATGTGTGTAATTATGTATATATTACATATAAATACACAAACATTCAAATGTATATTTCAGAAACATTTACATGTGTGTGTGTGTGTGTGTGTGTGTGTGTGTGTGTGTGTGTGTTCGTGCATATATGTATTATTTTTATATATTTTATATTATTGATAAATACTTTGCTGCCCTAAAATGTTTTGTTGAATCAACTCGGATTTACAAGTCACTTCAACTTACTATTATTTATCTTGACTAAAGATGAGTTGTTATAACTACAGGTGAGTTGTTATAACTTATAAAATATAGTTGAGAAAAGTCAACTTAATTTTATAAGTTGTGACAACTCATTTCTGTTGACATGACTTGTAAATTTGAGTTGATTTAACAAAAAATTTTAAGGCAGCAAAGTATTTTTTACAGTGTACTTATAGATGTATGTATGATTTAAAATGACCCAAATAATGACCCTTAATTGGTTATTGTTAATCAACCATGTTGAAACAACCCAGCAGTTGGGTTAAAACAACCCATTATTTGGGTCACTTTAACCCAGAAATGTGTTCTGTCCTATAGTTACCCAGCCCAGGGTTAAAAACAACCCAATATTTTTAGAGTGTATGCGATTAATCGCGATTAATCATTTAACAGTCCTAATTTCTTTATTTAATTTATGTTGAATTGAAATATGATCTGCATGTTCTCCATCTATGTTCTTGACATCTTTCTCATCATTCATCATTTCACAGACAGTATATTATTTGCTATGAATAAACTTACACACTTGTGTAAATGAAGTTTTGTGAGTTACAGATGTGATGTTTTTATAGTTGTACTCACCGAACAGATCGTCTCGAGCCAGAGCGTACAGAATACGAGACGCTCCGATCAGATTGCTCATAGCAGCGGACAGCGTGGAGGAATAAACACCGACTGTCACGAGAGGACCCCAGACATTTATATCTCTGAGAAAACTATAATCCTTCTGCAAAAGGACTCTGAGAAACAAAACAGACAGAGAAACAAACATATTTATTAATGCATTATAGCTATCTCTAAGTTTTGATCAATGCTTCCGCAATATTTACTCAAGAAGTTCTTTACTTGTTTTTAGTTTCAGAGTCACTCGCATTGCATGTGAAACATATTGAATATACAGTAAATGATTTTAATGTGCAAACTATAATCTATTAAATCATAATCTTTAGTGTATTAATCTGAAATCTATAAAGGCATCTGTGAAGTTGAAACGCACTTTATACAAACATTAAAGAACTGTCCAGCTCATATTTCATTCTGAAAAACTAAAATGAAGAAATAAGACATTATATTCTGCATAAATGAATCGGTTTCATCCTGACATTATTTTCATGACTATTAACTGCAAATCCCCCAACCTAAACCTCCTTAACGTAACCTGGCTGAAATCTTCTCTATAAATAACAAACACAAGTCAATTTTAACAGAAGGAAATGACTTTATAATGTGAAATGATTGAAAACACGAGTCACATGTTTCTTTTGGTTGGCGTCTTTGTCTTTCCGCACATCTCTTTGTGTGTTTGAAACTCGACTCACGCATTCTTCAGCCTGAGTGATTTTAATAGCATCATTGCAGCTCTATTAACTATTATACAGACCAACCACACATCTGAACACACAATTATTTCACTAAAAGAGTGCCTGTCTCTCTCGCTTTCTCTCTATCGCACACACACACACAAAGCAAGTTAACAACTCTGCACAAAATAGAAAATGTCAGTCGTCCATCCATGCGAGCATCTATCTGACCGTGTGTGTAGCTGACGGCAGCGCTCGATAACTTTTATTAGGTATTAATTTTGGTGGCAGGGGGCGAATGAATCTAAATACTGACAGGTGCAAACAAACAAAACTATAAGAAACATCATGCAACAGAGACCGACAAACAGAGAGAGAGAGAGACAGAGAGAGAGAGAGAGAGAGAGAGAGAGACAGATGTGTCATTTGGCCCTCAGTATTGATCGCATTCAGTTGAATGGGTTTTTGGTTAAGGTGTGTGGTGTGTGTGCTATAGGAATGAAATGAATTCTGGTAACTTGAAAGAGGAGAAAGATGAGATCAAACTAAAACACAAGTTAAACAGAGCGAGATGAGTCACCATATTGACATTGATCTTACTAGTTAACCGTAGTTAAGAGCATAACCCACAGCAGCAGTTTCTGACCGTAACAGCTGTGACTGGAGGTTATTTTAATAATCAGACAAATATGCATCAATTATTCTGAAAAGTTGAATTTTTAAAACAAAATGACAGAGCGACACCTGTTTAAAGTTGATCGACTCAGCAAAGTCAATTTTGAGAAAATCAAGTTAAAGATTTTTGAAGGACCATCAGTGCATCCATACCTTAAAATCACTAATAGATAAAACTTATAGATTAAGCACACAAAGTCAAAAACAATTATTATAGGAATTAGGAAAAAATATATGCAAACCTTTTCCTTTCTTTAGTTGTTTGATTAATATTGAGACAGCTTTAAGATCTACTGTAATGCAAGGATCTAATATAATCTTACACATCAGATATTTTTCCCCAAGAGTTAACCAAACATTCACTTAAGACATAATAGATTATTTCTGCGTGAATTCTTGTCAAAACAAATATTTTTAAAACTGTAATTCTGTGTAGATTTATATATATCGTGGTAGCATGCTTGTGCGTCTGTGTGCATGCTTCAGATCTGTCAGTCAGCGCGAGTAAGATTGTTTTCGAGTCTTGACGCTCTTAATAACTCTTTAAACATCAATCAAGTCCTAAACTTTATTTACACCTTTGTATATGTTAAGCATTTAGAACCGTCAGGCCCGGTGCCACAAAGGGGGTGAAAGGGGGGCAAGGCCCCCCAGAAAAAATAACTGTGCCCCCAGTTTTCTTAGACAGAGAGCTAAATTTTGTTATAAACTTTGAAATAACAATTTATTTAATAACATGTATAACTGCATTTATCCAATGACTCAAAGACCTGTTAGTCTGCCTTTAAAATGTCCACCTCGACTCCATTTATTATCCCAAATTAGATCCACCTGTTTGAGGTCATTAGCTGCATAAAGACACCTGTCCACCCCATGTTATAATCAGTAAGAATCCAACTACTAACATGGTCAAGATCAAAGAGCTGTCCAAAGACACTAGAGACAAAATTGTACACCTCTACAAGGCTGGAAAGGACTACAGGGAAATTGCTTAGCAGCTTGGTGAAAAAGGTCCACTGTTGGAGCAATCATTAGAAAATGGAAGAAGCTTAACATGACTGTCTATCTCCCTCGATCTGGGGCTCCATGCAAGATCTCACCTCGGGGTCTCAATGATCCTAAGAAAGGTGAGAAATCAGCCCAGAACTACACTGGAGGAGCTGGTCAATGACCTGAAAAGAGCTGGGACCACCGTTTCCAAGGTTACTGTTGGTAATACACTAAGATGTCATGGTTTGAAATCATGCATTCCCCTGCTTAAACCAGCACATGTCCAGACCCGTCTTAAGTTTGTCAATGACCATTTGGATGATCCAGAGGACTCATGGGAGAAAGTCATGTGGTCAGATGAGACCAAAATATAACTTTTTGGTCATAAATCCACTAAATGTGTTTGGAGGAAGAAGAATGATGAATACCATCCCAGGAACACCATCCCTACTGTGAAGCATGGGGGTGGTAGCATCATGCACATGAGACAGGGCGACTGCACTGTATTAAGGAGAGGATGACCGGGTCCATGTATTGCGTGATTTTGGGGAACAACCTCCTTCCCTCAGTTAGAGCATTGAAGATGGGTCGAGGCTGGGTCTTCCAACATGACAATGACCTGGAGCACACAGCCAGGATAACAAAGGAGTGTGTTTTTTTAGATTATGTCTCTCACAGTGGATATGCACCTACGATGACAATTTCAGACCCATCCATGATTTCTAAGTGGGAGAACTTGCAAAATAGAGTGTTCAAATACTTATTTTCCTCACTGTATAATGTTTGGGTTATACTGAATTTCTTCATCATATCTAACCACATGTATGAGCACATGAGTATTTATTATAAGAAACTGTGGACAAACATCATTCTCCACATTCGGTGGCCTCCACCAAAATGATTCTTATTAGTATTAAATTGTGGAGTATTATCATGATTGTTGTTACAGTCAACCACAGAAAAAACCCTCCATTAAAAAACTATTTTGGTGATATTCTGTGAGCGCCAGCAACACGTGTGATGTCCAGAGTTGCCACTGTGATGCAAATGAGCCGTGAACACCAATGGTAGCAGAGACATTACAGCTCACGTGACTCGTGAGATGCCAAATATAGCCTGGACAGAGAAGTTCACATTACGTATTCATGAATGCAAACTTAAACTGGACTTTGTGTGTTATACGCATTTCACACGCAGACTCTTTACATCTGATCAGAAGCTATGAGCAGCGATGGCATGAAGGCATCCAGCGGCGTAAACGTTCATTCTGATGAAGGGTAGAGACGCCCGGCGATGGGCGAGAGAGTAAATGAGACAGAGTGAGAGATGTTTCACCAGTTAAGTGCTCCTGTGAGAGCACTCCAGCAGAATCATTTAAAAAAATCAATAAGTAACAAAGCCCCGCTGACATCACTCCATCTCAAACACACCTCACTGCAGCGACTCCATCACCTCATCTTTACATACTCAACTTACATACATTTATCATTCACAAACACACCACCCCATAAAACATTAGTTATGTATAAACATGCTGTAAAAACTAATAACACCTTTAACTATTGACACTAAACCGCAGAAACTTTGGTCATCGCCCATTTAGAGCCAGGACAAAAAACAAGATGTTATGGTAACAGTTTATAATAAGGGTTCATGAATCATGATGAACTAAAACCTAAATTAATTCTTACTTAAATATAAAGTGAAGCTGAGTTAAGGCCATGCACCAATCATAAACTAATGAAGATTCATCATTAACTACAACATGACCCAACACATGAATTTATTGTTAATAAATACATTAACTAACAACTAAAAAAACATGTCATGGTGTAGTTAAAGAACTCTATTTCATTGCTAAAAACAACATTATAATACAATGTGTTTGTGTGGTTTAGGGTTAAAACGCATTATTTTCCAAATATTGTACATTTTTGTAGCTACAGATTTCACTATCTTCCTGAAACTCACGGATTTAAAAACTGTCCTTGATTGGCCAGCTAACCTGTACGTTGTGATTGGCTTGAATTTCCTCTGATGTCAGCCGGAAATGTGACGCTCCTTACCATGTTTGAAAGATTCGCTTGCAATGCTAATAGGAGTTAACTTACAGGATGTGAGTCTGAAGCGGGAGGAATTATGATAATGTCGGTCGATAACTCGCGTCATCCTTGTGTGTAAGTGTGTATTAGTTCATGTTAACGATGTGCAAAAGGTACAAACCTCAAAGTATACTATGACGCGAGTTATAGTCTCCAACGTAAATCTCTTTTCTTGGACTACAACAAACTCATGGATTGTAGGCAACATTGTAGTTTACTTCCTGGGATTGGTGATGTAGTAAAGACCGACATTATCATAATTTCTCCCGCTTCAGACTCACAGCCTGTAAGTTAACTCCTGTGAGCATTGCATTGTGAGCAAATCTTTCAAACATGGTAAGGAGCGTCACATTGTATTATACCAAATACACAAAAGAAGTTTTTTTAGCAATGAAATAGGTGCTCTTTAATGACGACGCTTCATTAGTTTATTAGGAATGCATGCCTCAACTCAGCATTAGTTCATGTTTAAGTAAAAATACATTTATGTCTTAGTTCATTATGCCAATATTATATATTTTTTGTTTAAAAACTAGACTTATTTTCTTAGGTTATTTTGCTCATCAACAAAATGCATCATGATTTAAGAATTTTTAGAAATGTATTCTGAAAATAAGACAAAAATACTAAATAAGAAAGTCATATATATATATTTTATAAGAATATAAGAATTTACTGTTATTTTCATTCAGATGTCCAGGAACGTTAAGAATGATTGATGTTTACTTATCTAAATGAAAACATTCCAGAGACTTCTATAGAGCACTTGTTATAAATACTATTACCCAACCCTAACCCTCACACTAATCCTAACCTTAACCTAAAATGCATTCTGCATTTTTACAATTACAATTTTTTTATATACTATATTTTTAAAGCATTTTTACAACTGAGCATGACCCAAAAGGTTTGTTATTTTGCTCACTTTTAGATACAAATTTATTCCAAAAATAATAGTTAAGTAGACACAAACACACTCACTGACTGTGTTAAAGAATACAAGCTGAGCATCTCTTCCTCAAACTTCACCCGTTTTAAATCTCAGTCACACACGGAGAGCTCTGAAAGTTAACCATATGTTTTTATAGTACATCAAATTCTATGCTATTTAAAAAGAGCAATTTCTTCTGGTATAAAACTGTTGAAGATTTCATATATTTCAGCAGTTCTTTATTCTATTTAAGCATCAGTCTCCAATGTTCCTAATGGTTCTGTTATGACCCTGCTGTAAGTTTAAACATCATATACTGCCACCTGGAGTTAGACTGCAGTACTGCACTGATCTCGGCTTATAGCTGAAAACACTCTGTTTTTCCACTTGATTAAGTAAATTAATCTTTAATGTACAACCTCCCATCTCTGTTGTCATGGTAACGAGCAGGGGGTCTCCACGGCGATCAGCATTTGGCATTTAGAATCGACAGTGATGAGACACTGACTGATGGTTTTAATAATAACAAAAACAATGTATTTTTAATCTCACAGTCAATGTAATATAATTTTATTTCTATAATCAACACACACGTGCCTCAACCTTCACTAACACACACACACAAACTCTCTTTCTCTCATTCAGAACAGATAAACTCTTCACTCAATCATAACAGGCTTCAGGGTTTCCTGTACTTTTTATTCCTATACGTGTTAAATAAAACCAACATCGAACAAACTTAAGACAATCTCTTGATCTAAATGACCTGTAAGGATTTATGCAGCAATAAGAAGAGCAAGCTGTGTTTAGCTGTAAGCAGAAATCATCTGGGTTTACTAGATTTAAACTTTTTGCAGAATTTCCCCAAAACTACTAGAAAAATTGTGTTTGAAAAACTAGATTCAATTATGTGATTTAAGATTCATATGATTGACACTCTCTGTCTGTCTCATTCCTTGTCTGTCTGTCTGTCTGTCTGCATGTCTCACTCTTTATCAGTCCTGCTCACTCTTTATCCGGCCATCTCAGTCTGTCTGTCCATCTTTTATGCCCTGCCTGCCTGACTGACTGTCTCCCTTTTTGATTGTCTGACTCACTCTTTTTCTGCATGTCTCACTCTTTATTAGTCCTGCTCACTCTTTATCCGGCCATCTCAGTCTGTCTCTTTATCTCACTCTGTCTGTCCATCTATCATGCCCTTCCTGACTGACTGTCTCACTCTTTGATTGTCTTTGATTGTCTGCCTCACTCTTTTTCTGCATGTCTCACTCTTAATCAGTCCTTCTCACTTTCTATTCAGCCATCTAACTCTCTGTCTATCTTCTTTATCGGTCTGTCTTCCTCTTTATCTGCATGTCTCACTCTCTATCAGTCCTGCTCACTCTCTATCCAGCCATCTCACTCTCTGTCTGTCTCACTCTATCTGCATGTCTTTATCTGCATGTCTCACTCTTTATCGGCATGTCTCACTCTTTATCGGCATGGCTCACTCTTTATCGGCATGTCTCACTCTTTATCGACATCTCTCACTCTTTATCGGCATGTCTCACTCTTTATCGGCATGTCTCAGTCTCTATTCAGACATCTCAGACTGTCTGTTTATCTCACTCATTGTCTGTCATAACCTGTCTGAGTGATTGTCTCCCTCTTTGATTGTCTGTCTCACTCTTTATCTGCATGTCTTACTATTGGTCACTCCTTCTCACCCTCTGTCAGCTGTCATTATTTGATTGTCTGTCTTACTCTCTGTTTGTATGTCTGTCTGTCTCACTCTCAATCTCTTACCCTCCAGGTTTCCCATCATTTAATTTAAAGCCATCATTTTCTCAAAAATCTATGTCTGTCTCACTCTTTGTCTGTCTGTCTCACTCTTTTGCATGTCTCACTTGCTGTCAGTCTTTCAGACACTATATCTAGCCATCTTCCTCTCTGTTTGTTTGTCTTGCTCTCGGTCTATCTGTCTCATTTTCTGTCTGTCCATATCTCACGCCCTGTCTGGCTGACTCTCTCATTCTTTGACTGTCTGTCTGTCTCACTCTCAATCTCTTACCCTCCAGGTTTCCCATCAGCGTTTCTAATTTAAAGCCATCATTTTCTCCAGAATCTCTATCTTCCACTTCTGTTTTGTTGAAGTTGAGTCATCTCTTACAAACACATCTCACGGCATGACTTTAAATCTCTCCATCATTTTGACCTCAGTTTAGAGGCATAATCTCAAATCTGATACCATACCAATGCAAATCCAATCATTCAGGTCAAAAAGCTCAAGAAATGTGTGTGTGTGCGTGCGCGTGTGTGTGTGTGACACAGTAATCCAGTATATGTGTTATTCTGTATAATCTATAAGAACACTTTAAACATTATTCTCTTAGTGGTCATTTTATTTCTTATTTTTATATCAATGTGATAATATTTCATGATAAACAGATATAAATATACATAAAGCTCAGTATATAAAAATGCAACAAGAACTGTAAAGATATGAGCATAAAGACATCTCCTGTGTGTCATTTAATGAATGAATCTTTCTTTGTATAAAACACACACACACACACACCTCAATGTGGTCTTTCATTAGACCGCTCATGTGAAGTGCACGTGATAGAGAGCTCACATGAGACTTGTAAAAATGTGAACACACACAACACATTTCACTATAGGTGCTGCAAATTCAGACACTTGCCCAACACACAATTATATCAAAACCAATACACAACACAATCATATTCAAACTTTATATCATGCAAACCTGGAAAAACCCTTCATTGAAACACAATCTAAATGTATTTCTTCTCACTTCTGCACAAATCCCACACATCCAGAAAATATAGTCCCTTTGTGTGTGCGTGTGTAAGGGTGTTTGTGTGTTACCGGTCACAGGTGCAGGAGATCAGTAAACTCAGCAGGTTGTAGATGATGAAGGTGAAGATGACGGCTGTGATTGTGCCACGAGGAATTGAGTAGCTTGGGTTCTTCAGATCACCTGACACACACACACACACACACACACATCAGATTTATTTAATGTCAACAATTCAGCACCAATAAATACACACACTCACTCACTCTCTGTCTCTCACACACAACACAAACAGACACACACACACACACACACACACACACACACACACACACACAGGTCAAACATGAATAAAATCATCACTCACCGGACATGTTGGATCCAGCCATGATCCCAGTACATCCGTTAAACATCACAGCGAACACGGTCGCAAATGACATCATCATCTCTGTAGTGTAGTCCACTGTGTAGTCAGCTACACACAGACACACACACACAACAAATACAAGTAAAAGAGTAAACTGATGCAGTATTTTATATCATGATACAACACTACACATTTGTGTCATTTATGAAGTGTAAATGTGCAGGGTTATGGTAAGAGTCAGTGTTAAAGAATAATGTAAAGTTGACTATTATTTACTGTAACTATTTCACTGTTAATGTGTACTGTAAACATGTGACATCAGCTTTAGTTAAGCTGGTTAATATCAACTTCACTTCTCTCAGTGAACTGATGATTTATAGAAATGTGAATGTGTGTCATTGTGTGCGTCCTATTTTACAAATTAAAACTACAAAAAAACACAAGAAAACAGACAAGAAACACAACACGCTCTCTGTCTGCTTGTCTGGCCATCTCACTCTCTGTCTGTCTGTCTCACTCTCTGTCCATCCTTCTCACCCTGTCCATACATCTGTCTGTCTCATTCTCTGTCCATCTCAGTCTCTGTCTGTCTGTCTGTACGTTCATCTCACTCTATGTCCATCTGTCTGTCTGTCTGTCTCTCTTAGTCTGTTTGCCTGTCTCACTCTCTGTCTATCATTCTCACTCTGTTTGTCTATCTGTCTGTCTCATTATCTGTCCGTCCATCTGTCTCATTCTTTGTCCATCTGTCTGTCCCATTCTCTATGTCCATCTGTCTGTCTGTCTCTGTCTGTCTGTCTATCTGTCTGTCTCATTCTCTGTCCATCTGTCTGTCTGTCTGTCTTATTATCCGTCCGTCCATCTGTCTCATTCTTTGTCCATCTGTCTGTCCCATTCTCTATGTCCATCTGTCTGTCTGTCTCTGTCTGTCTGTCTGTCTATCTGTCTGTCTCATTCTCTGTCCATCTGTCTGTCTGTCTGTCTTATTATCCGTCCGTCCATCTGTCTCATTCTTTGTCCATCTGTCTGTCCCATTCTCTGTCCATCTGTCTGTCTCATTCTCTGTCCGTCCATCTGTCTCATTCTCTGTCCATCTGTCTGTCACATTCTCTGTCCACCTGTCTGTCTCATTCTCTGTCCGTCCATCTGTCTCATTCTTTGTCCATATGTCTGTCTGTCCAACTGTCTGTCTCATTCTCTGTCCATCTGTCTGTCCGTCCATCTGTCTCATTCTTTGTCCATATGTCCGTCTGTCCATCTGTCTGTCTCATTCTCTGTCCATCTGTCTGTCTGTCCATCTTTCTGTCTCATTCTCTGTCCGTCCATCTGTCTCATTCTTTGTCCATCTGTCTGTCTGTCTCATTCTCTGTCCATCTGTCCGTCTGTCTGTCTGTCTGTCTCACTCTTTTTCTGTCAGTCTGTACATCCATCTCATTCCCTGTCTGTCTGTCTGTCTGACTCTCTGTCAGTCTGGTTGCCTGTCTCATTCTCGGTCCATCTCACTCTCTGTCTGTCTGCATGTCTGTACGTCCATCTCACTCTATGTCCATCTGTCTGTCTGACTTTCTGTCTGTCTAACTCTCTCTCTGTCAGTCCGTTTGCCTGTCTCACTCTCTGTCCATCCTTCTCACTCTGTTCGTCCATCTGTCTGTCTAATTCTCTGTCGATCTATCTGTCCGTCTCATTTTCTGTCTGTCCATCTGTCTGTCTCATTCTCTGTCCATCTGTATGTCTGTCTCATTCTCTGTCTGTCCATCTGTCTCGCTCTATGTCTGTCTGTCTGTCTCTCTGTCCATCCTTCTCACTCTCTATTTGGCATCCCACGCTCCGTTAGTCTGTCTGTCTCACTCTTTGTCTGTCTGTCTGTATTGCTCTCCATCTATTTGTCTCATTATCTGTCTGTCCATCTCTCATGTCTTACTGTCCGTATGTCACACTCTCCATCTCTTACCCTCCAGGTTTCCCATCAGCGTATCTAATTTGAAGCCCGTAAAGTTGGCTTGTGTCGGGCCAATGGACGCGTTCTTGACGGGCAGATTGATGACATGAGGACCGACAGCGAAGAAACTGATGAAGATCATGCCTAAAGCCACCATGACGATGAGGAAGATGATGAAGGTGGCTTTAGCATAGATATGAGCCCCGATCAGACACACCAACAAACACAGCAACAAAATCACTGTGCCGTAAAGCAACGACCACCAGTAACCTCCTGGCAACACAGCGTAATGAGACGCAGACACCGCTGAGCCGCCTGAAAGAGAGACAGACACACAAATCAAATGAATCAAGCCAAACTGTGTGACTCAACAAAATAATGAACCCGCAAATTCTAGCAACAACATTCCTACACAATTACACAAATATTTACACACACAGACAGTACCTTCAGATACTCCGAATGTAGCGAGAATGGCCTCCACCAGCCCCAGCACAAAGAGGGCACTGCCACACACATTAGCCAGAAAAAACATAATGCCAATACTGCCACCAAACTCTGGACCCAGAGCACGACTGATCATATCTGTACACACCCAACAGTAGACATACACAACAAGACACACAACCACAGAGACAACCACAGAAACACACATATAGCTAAGGAAATGAAACTAGGAACTGTAAGAACTAAAAAAAGCAATACAATACTGTTTTAGAAATGTGTGAAGAAACGAAACAACGTGTCTGTCATGTTTGTGTGTGCGTGTGTGCGTCGATGTCTATCATGTGTGTGGATACAGTACGCTCCTCCAGCATCCAGCGCTCCATTGGTTGAAATGGCACAGACAGACAGAACTGTCATACTGATGATGAAATAAGCCACCAGAAGCATAGCTATAGTCTGATACAGACCACACTGACCCACAACAAAACCTGTAACAAAAACACAACATCTGTTATTGAAGCATTACTTCAGCTTTGATGAAGCTCAATACAGCGCTGCCTTACAAGCAAATACACAAACATTATGCATTAACAATGATGTTTCACATATAAATGCACACACACACACAACATTACATTATTCTTGGTACAAGCACAATCTCTCATGCAAGGTGTGTGTGTGTTTTTTGACACGCCTGACACATGCCTGTCATAATGCATGAATCAAGACATAAACAATGACATCATTGCTTACCCCAGTGGGCTTTCATTGAGCTAGAAAGCTTAAACACACACAAAGATAAAGTTAACACGAAAAATTAGCATATGATGTGTGTGTGTGTGTGTGTGATAAGCAAAATCATCTCCACTACTACAGAAATACTAAACGGTTTATAGTAAACCACAACCAAAGCTACTGTGATTTACCACAGCGCACTGATTTTGATAATATTACCATGATACATAACTTAAACATGTTATCACCACAGGTCACTCAAACTGTTTGTCATTGATTAACTTCATGTATACCAGCTGTCTGATCTGAGAACAGTTTGTGTAAGCACACAGCAGTTACTTTGTTAATGTTACAATGGTTAATAGTTGCAGTAACACAATCACCTGACTGTATCATGTTAACTCATTGAATGAGGACAACACAATACTGAGAGAGAGAGAGAGAGAGAGAGAGAGAGAGAGAGAGAGAGAGAGAGAGAGAGAGAGAGAGAGAGAGAGAGAGAGAGAGAGAGAGAGAGAGAGAGAGAGAGAGAGAGAGAGAGAGAGAGAGAGAGAGAGAGAGAGAGAGAGAGAGAGAGAGAGAGAGAGAGAGAGAGAGAGAGAGAGAGAGAGAGAGAGAGAGAGAGAGACTGTCAATTTGATACTTTCTTTTTCATACCTTAAACTAAAGGTTATGCCACACTAAGATTAATGACACCTATGCTCCTTAATAACACAACACCGCGCGCGCGCGCACACACACACCTATCCTCAGGAACACGACCACACTGAACATTGACAGCAGTGTCGGGATCACCACGCCGAAGAACGTGTTGAGTTTCGGCGGCTGTTTAACGGTGGATTTTCGGCAGACGATCGCCGGGCTCCGGTGCTCGAGCTCATCTCCTCCAGCGACGATGTCCCGGTGCTCGCCGGACTCGTGGACGCTGGTGGAGAGCCGATAATGCAGGAGCGGCGTCCGCTCAGTCATGATCGCCGTGATTGTCACTTTCCTCCGACTCGGGTCACATGACTCCTCGTGTTTACTGCGCCTAGAATCATGTGACGAGGACTGAGCTCAGCCAATCAGAGGGAGCCTTCTCTCATCGCTTTATTGGTGGCGCTTTCTGGCACAATAAAACAATCGTGTGTTGTCTTTACAAGATTTAAAATCTTTATGTACTTTGACACAATGAAATTGTGAAACTTGAAAATAAAACTTGAGAGTGTTCTTGTTTGGTCAACACCACGAAGAAACTGCATAAAGACGGGAAATATTGTGTGTTACACGTTTAACATTGACTGTAAATCATTAACAGGTCCCACAGGGCACAAAAAAAAAAAAAATTTGGCCAAAATATATTTTAAATATATGCTAAATAGATAGAACAGTAGAATTTTATGCTCAAATAAATATATTTTTAATTTGGAAATAAATTTAGTTTTAACCTTCATATATTAACGTATGTTTAAAATGTATTTCAAGGGCAAGCAAATACATTTCTAATTTTACATCCTAAATGGCACATTTTTTTGCCTAAATTTATTATAAATATATGCTAAATACAAGTTAATTTTATAAAGTATATATTTTGAAGTTAAATTAAATATATTTAATTTAAATCTTTTTAAAACGGTTATTTTTACAGGTTCGTAACATAAAGTGAATATTTCCTTGGATTTAAATATATGGAGGGCTAAATATATTTTTAATGCTTTAAATTTTATTTAGCCTACTTTTAAAATATATTTCAAAATATAAAAAAAATGGCCAAAATATATATAGGTGAAAAATATTTTTTTGAAAACATATTCCAAAGTATATTTCAGCAAATATATATTTTTTGGCCATATTTTGTTTATTTTAAAATATATTGTTTGCCGTATAGGGTGTTTGAATAAAGTAAGTTATATAGACCGTTTCATCGGATGCACATGCGATGACACGATACGCGTCTGGTCTGAACTTTACTTCTGGTTTAAGTTTTTTTAATGGTCTGACTAGTTGCTAAACTGAACTCTTGAACAAATACCTCGTCGAAAATAACAAATGTTTTGGTTTCCTATGTAATCTACATGTTGTTTATTTTGCTTGTTAAATAAATAAACTATGTTTAAAGTACTTTGTTGTGATTTATTCTTAGCGGAGTTTACAGAAGTTATACCACAGACCCCAATTGTTTATGTTGTTAAAGGTTAAAGAGCACCTATCCTCCGATTCACGATTTTACATTTCTTTTGGTGTATAAGTGTCTATTAGTTCATGATAATGATATGCAAAAGGTACAAACCCCAAAGTAGACGATGACACAAGTTATCGTCTCCAACGTAAATCTCTTTTCTTGGACTACAACAAACACACAGGCAACAGTTTACTTCCTGGGATTGGTGATGCAGTAAAGACTGATTCATCCCGCTTGGACTCACAGCCTGTAAGTTAACTCCTGTGAGCATTGTATTGTGAGCGAATCTTTCAAACATGGTAAGGAGCGTCACATTTCCGGCTGATGTCAGAGGTATTCAAGCCAATAACGTACAGATTAGCTGGCCAATCAGGAACACAGAGCTTTTTAAATCTATGCATTTCAGGAAGAGAGTGAAATCTAGAGCTACAAAAATGTAGAAAATAATGTGTTTTTAACCATAAACCACACAAACACATTTTATTATCACAAATTCACAAAATAACGTTGTTTTTTAGCAATAAAATTGTTGCTCTTTAAACGTTAGGCTTGATCGACTTCATGCAGTGCTGAAAAAACTGACAGGTGTATGACGTCAAAGTACCGCGAGAGCGATTTGGGAAATCATATGGAGAAGTCTAATATCAACTTGCTCTCGTGGTACTTTAAAGGTGCAGTGTGTAGATTTTAGTGTCATCTAGTGGTGAGGTTTCATATTGCACCCCTCCCTTTCGAAGCACATAGAGAAGCTATGGTAGCTGTCACAGGACAAACATGTCATTGTTTGAGACAACGAAGTGTCAAACGTGCTCTATAGAAAAGTTTGTCCGTTTAGGGCTACTGTAGAAACATGAAAGCACAAAATGGCAGCTTGCATGTTAGGGGACCCGCGGTGTGTGTTAGCACTTTTGAGCTAACTCGGGTACATTTACATTATGGTAATGTTGATGAATGTACACTGTCCTCTTTTAAATAAATAAAAAATGAAAATTAAATGAATGAAAACATCTTATTCTAAGGAAATAAAAACAATACCGTTTATTTTGTAAGGTCTTTATGCAACACTCAAAACACAGTTATCTATATTATATTGCATTGCTGTCTAAAGATACTTCTAAAATTTACACACTGCACCTTTAACGTCATTCGCTTATCGTCAAAACGTATGGGTGCCATCTGGATTACTTTAATTTTATAGTTACCTAAAAAGCAATCAAATGGAGCTTTTAAATCAGGCTTTTAAGAGCACCGTATGAAATTATTGTTGTCAATAAATTCAATAAAGGAAAGTCATAATAAAATGTTTAGTTTTTTTATTTAGTTTTTAGTTTAGAGCTTTATTTATTTCCTTGGGGCAATTCATTCAGACTTTTGTGATGCTTCACATTTAAAACACAGACATACAAATCATCAAAATACACCAAATACATCAAATTTGTACCGATTTGTGGAAAGTCACCCAAATAATCATTCAAAGTGTGTGTACAGTCTCCTATAATTTTATGTGCCATCCTCATCACTTGCTGTTTGTAATAAAATATAACACCTACAATTTTTAAAAACTTATTAACAATGCCTTGTCTAAATTATTTTTATTCTTTGCAGTAGAAAAAGAAAAAACAACAAATAAAGGAAAAAGACAGGATACTTTCTACAAATGAATAATAAAAATCCTGAGAATAACTTTCTGCACATTAAAGGAATTTCACTTCCTCAGCACAAACAATCTTTGATGACTGCATTTTGATAAAACTTCATCCTATTATCAATAATCATTTCTAATGTGTCATTAATGACCTCTCTATATGAGGTGCAAATGATTTCTTACTAAACTGATGATCATCTCTTTCATTTTGAAACATTCAAATCTAATGTCATCCTATCAAAATAAAATCATCCAAAACCGGAGCATATTCCTGAATCATGATATGACAAAAGCACAGTATCGTCTGAATATTTGACCAAAAAACTATTTGTATACAATATGAATAAAACAGGAGAAAGTACACAGCCTTGTGCTTATCAGGGCATGTGTTGTATATTAGCTGGGATAGTTTCATACTTTCAATGTAACAATAATGACACTGGATGTATCTTTAGTTAAGTTGAAATGAGCAGATACAATTGTAAGAGAATCTTGTTAGTCTGCTGGTGAACTTGTTAATACAGGTTTAGTTTAGTTCTGTATTGTTAATACAGGTTTACCTACAATAAATTCACACTAAATGTCTTGAAGGGTAAATGGCATGTTGTGTTTTTGTCTTAACATGCTCTGATATAAAAGGAGATGAACAAAAACATATTTGTGTTTGTTAACACCTGTGCTCTGATCAACAGGTTGCATCTAAACACACACACACACGCACTATGACGTATACATGTACAAAGGTCTCTCTCTCTCTCTCTCTCTCTCTCTCTCTCTCTCTCTCTCTCTCTCTCTCTCTGTCTCTCTGTGTCTCTCTCTCTCTCTCTCTCTCTCTCTCTCGTGTCTTTTTTCTGTCTGTATATGGGGTGCAGGGCTGGTCACCATAGCAACCACAAGCATTGGAGAGGCTACTAAAGAAAGCGTCTCTCTCCCTGTGTCTGTGTGTCTATTTTTGTCTCATATGTTTTTGTGTTTCAGTGATCTTCAGCTTTATGTTAAATGACCTGCGGCACATGAATCAGCTAAATTTCTCCAGAAACAGAAATCTGCGTCATCTCTGTTTATCCAGCAAGGGGATTCTGGGATTTCAATGTGCGCTACAGTGGGATCTGACGGATCGGTCGGATGGATCTTTGAAGGGGGATTTATGGATGCAGTCATTGTAGTTCGCTGCTTACATTTCTGCTTTGTCCGCGTGTGTCAAAGGCTACAGGAGGGAATTGACAAGACCTACAGTGCCTAAAATAAATAGCTCATTAGCGTGAAGATTATAGGAGAATTAGTAATGGTTGTCTGAGTGATCATCACTACTAGTGCTTCTAGAATAAACCCATCACAGATTTATGGTGACTGAAGAGCCTGAATCAGATATGCAGACTGAGATGATGTGCTCGTACCTGGAGTCAGGATGCAAGTACCTAGCCACCCTGAACATCCTAAAAACTCTATAGCAATGTGCTGCTGTGATTAAAATTGATTGTTAATCTTATAGCTAATCTTTAACGTACAGGTGTGTGTGTTTGTTATGTTCAGTGTGTTACAGTAAACTATGACACACGGACCTCATCTCACTGAGACTGTAAACACAGAAGATGAGAGTCATTCCTCCTCATCCGTCTGTCCGCTGTGTCGTCGTAGTTTTGATGTTGCTCTGATGTTGCCCTGTTCTCACACACTGTGCGGCCGCTGTTTAACCGGAGGGGCACGGCTGGGTGGAGTCAGGGGTGTGTCTTCAGCCCCTCGTCCAATCTGTGCAGTTCTCTGTTCAAACTGTCGACACAGCGTCGAGCTGCCATGCTTTGAGTGGTCATCTGCATTGACCTGTTTGCCCTTTGACCCTACAGTAATGCTTGACCCTAAAGTAAAGGAGGAGACATTCACTGGTAATTAGAGACTTGCAAAGTAACACTAATGAATTATATTGCTGGAAATGCATTGCTTATAATAATGATCTGTGGTAAAATCTCTGTAATGCATGGTGTCTCATTTTATGTTTAATAATCACTGCTTACTGCATATACCAATGCTCTCTCTCTCAGATTTTGGTTCCTCTCTCTGTCCTTTAGATGGCAGTGTAGATCTTTCTGAAGAAGAAATGGAGAAATCTGTTTCAGGTAGGATTGTGTCCAAACTCTGTTTTCTGCCTAATGTTTATAAACAGACGTATGGGAAGAGTATGATACACAAGTGTTGTGATGGGCATCTGTCTGTAATTCTCAAATACTCCCAATAATGAAAAACTTTAGTAGCTGCTTCATGCTGCTGGCCAGTGTAAACAACATACGGCAAAAAATTAAATGTAATTTTAAATAGATTTTTTTAAATGGCAAAAAAATATTTATTTTTGGTATATTTTGTATTATATTTTTACTCTTGATCTCATCAATTAAGAGTAAACGCTTCCCTGCCAATGATGAGTTTTTACGGTAATCCATATTTTCGCTATTATCCACCAGGTGGCACTCTTACACAACTTATAAAACACTGAATCATCCACTGATCCAAAAACAGTAAAATCACTGTATGTTTTGATCATCTCTCTGAATCTGATCTCTAACTAAAGTTCTTCACAAAAATACAATTATTAACTTCACAATTTTTTTTTCATTTTTGAAGAAACCTACCCATATTTGAGATGAGATAAAAAAGAGAATAAATGCAGACAAGATGAAATTGATTTTTTTTTTTTTTTTTGAGAAATTAATTTGATATAATTTATGTTTTTTATTTATAGAAGAACATTTTTTTGAACGGCATTCAACTTTTGTGAAAATTACAAAAAATACTAGCGCTGACTAACAACTTTTTTTTAAAATGCTTGCAGGGAAAGAGTTAAAAATAAATATATTTTAAAGCATTTACATTCATGTCTTATTTTTAGAAAAATTTTGTATGTTACAAAACCTGTAAACATAACGGGTTTGAAAAGATTAAAATTAAATATATTTTCAACTGCAAAAATACACTTTATAATTTTATATTTTATACATACTTATACATTATAAACAAACTTTTATGTTTTGTCCATGAAAATTTTTTTTATTGACATCTAGGTTGTAAAATTAGAAATGTATTTGTTGCACCTGAAATACATTTTGAAATATATGTAATATATGAAGGTTAACTAAATATATTTTTTAAATTCAAAAATATTTTTAATTAAGCTTTACTTTCTACAAAATGTATTTAGCATATATTTAAAACATATATTTTGCTCAGAGAGATGTATTTTTTGTTGCTGTATCAAACTATTGTTGACTACGTAACAGTATAATTACAGGATATTCATTTATCATGTCATTATTAATTAGCATGTAATCAAACACATTGCATTAAGAGAAACAGCAGTAAACCCAGCGTGCCATTACATTTTTGGCTAAATAAGTTGTTTAGTTAATCCATATTTACATTATTTACAAATATTTCCCTATTTATTGTGCACAGTGTACAGAATATACAACTTTGTAATATAAAAGTCTTTGTGTGTTTGTTTGTTTATGTTTGTGTGACTTCTGATCTCTCCAGGTCTGGTGTTCACCCTGGATTCCTCGTGTTCTGACCCAAACCTTAACCTCTCAAACTCCTTCCTCACTTTGACCTTTAGTGGTCAAACACCTTCAGCTCGTGACCGTGATGTTTGTGAGTCTCGTGCTCTTCCTCAGGTGTGTGGAGGTGTGTCTGTCTCCAGAGGACAGTATTATTGGGAGGTGGACGTCTGCAACAGCGTCATCTACAGGATAGGTGAGAGAACAGCACATGTTTTACTTCAGGACATTTCAAGACATAAATGTAATAATATTATGTCCATACGTTTATTGTTTGTTCTCAGGTGTGATTTCTTCATCGGATAATCGTGGCTGGTGGCTGGAGAGGCGTGGCTCTGTTTTTCATGCTTTGATTGACGGACGTCGTGAGCTCCTCCCCTCTATACCTCCTCAGGTGAAGACAGTGGGTGTGTTTCTGAATGTGGGCGGGGCTTCTTTAACCTTCCACAATCCAGTCACTCAAGAGTTTCTGGCCGCGATCCCCTCGCGCTTCACTGTTCCCCTCCGCCCTGCTCTTCAATTGGGCCAGGGAAAGTTGAAGCTCCGCCCCGGTTTGTCACCACCCAATCACGTCTTTCTCTGCCATAACTCTGCCTATCGAGGGCCAGGTGGGGCAGGATCTGGACGCTGGAGGCGGGATGTGTCGTTCGGATCTGTGAAGGCGGTGATAGAGAAGTTTGAGGAGATTTCAGGAGGGTCGGACTCAGATTCGGGTCTGATGTCTGGTTTCTGCTCCAGCTCAACTCTCGGCTCACTGTCAGAACCCGTGGAGAACTCCAGCTGAGTAACGAGAAAGATTAACCTGAAGGCTGCAACCTGCGGAGGTCGCATATGCAGGCTGCATTAGTCATCAAGCCTGGTTTATTTGTTACCTATTCGCAAGTCATAAACATATTACAACAATTTACGATTAACTAGGAATAACAGTCAACTTTATAATTGTTAATATTCTGATATAAGACAGTCTTGTTGACATATGCAGCCTGCACATGTGACCTTCAGAGGCTGCAGCCTTCAGATTGAGAAACGCCCATACGGTAAAAAATATATTTTCAAATATCATTTTAAATATATTCCAAAAAATAAAAAAGGCCCAAAAAATATTTGCTTGAAATATATTTTAAAATATATTTACAAAAATGTTTTTTCCACCAGTATAGGTTTTTAGCCATTTTTGGTATATATACATTTTTTTTAAAGCATTTAAATAACGTCACATTGAAAGAAAAATGTACTTTATAAAATTGTACATTTCATACATCCTTTGCGAACTTTTATATTTTGGCCCGGAAAAATATATATATTTTGTATGGGTTGGAAAATTAAAAATGTATTTGTTGCCCCTGAAAAACATTTTGAAATGTAGGCTATGTTATATTTATATGAAGGTTAAAAATAAATATATTTTCAAATAAAAAAAATAATATTTAATTAAGCTTTACTTTTTACAAAATATTAAGCCTTTTTTAATCATATTCAAAATATACAAAAATAGCCCAAAAAATATTGCTGAAATATATTTTGGAATATGTTTAAAAACATTTCACCAATATATTTTTTTCTGTAATTTTTAAAATATTTTTTTAAATAAATATATTTTAAATCTTTTAAAATATATATTTAGCCCTCCATATATTTCAAACCAAGGAAATTTGGTAAACATAACTGGTTTGAAAAGGTTAAAGTTAAATATAATTTAAATTTCAAAAATATACTTTATAAAATTATCTTAGATTTAGCATATATTTAAAATATATTTTGACCAAGAATACACTTTTGCCATATGGGTTGAAAATTAGAAATGTATTTTGAAATATATGAAGGTTTAAACTAAATATACTTTTAGTTAAAAAATTAAAAATACACTGTTAAAAATGTTGTTGTAGTTATGCAGCTGTTTTCTTACTTACTGTAAATTTAAATGTATGTTATTTACTGACAACAGTTTGTTAAAGTTAAATGGTTATTAAACATTAACAAGTCTTTATCTTTACAGAATAAAAATATAAAATAACAGCCTCGTGCATCCTCATCAACCTTTTTCAGTTTTTTTCTTCAGATTTTGGTTCCCAGAATGCTTTGCATGAGGCTGTTATTTATTTATTTAAATTGTTTTGGCTTTTTTGGCTTTTATTTTAACAGTAGTTGAAGAGAGGACAGTATAGGGAGGAGAGAGGGTTATGGGATTGGCAAATGACCACAAGTCGGGAAATGAACTCGGGTCGCTGAAAGTGCAAAAGCACCACATCGGAGCGCTGCCCATACACCATCGGCTCTGACTATTTTAGTTTAATTCTGTAAAGATAAAGACTTGTTATTCTTTAATGATCATTTAACTTTGAACAAATTGTTGCCAGTATTTAAATCTACAGTAAGTTACTGGAAAACAGCCTGCAATACTGTAATTTCTACAGACAATTTTAACAGTTTGTATTTAATTATGCTTTACTTAGCATATATTTAAAACATATTTTGGCCAGAGAAATGTATTTTTTTGCCGTATGGGCTGTGTGTTTGTATTTAACATGAAGACCAAAAGAAAACAGAACGAGTCCTTTACATCAGGAGGATTTTACAAAAAGCAGGTTACATGACACCTGGTTTAACTTAGACTTATTTATTTCTTCAAACTGCCTTTCTGGTACTCTGCCTCCTGTAAATAAAGTCATGTGTAGTGTTTTTAAAAACCAATATTGGGCCTTTTACAGCTGGAAAGCCATTGTCTAATAATGTGACCCTGTCTGTGAAGTCTTAAAGTTTGGTTTCACTCATTGATTTCAATCTTTGTGATGATCGTACTCAGTCAGTATTACAAATATCTTGATTATATTTTCACAGAATGATTTTTACAGTATATAGAATGAGTTTAAACAGTAAACCACAAACAATGACTTTAGATGAGTTTTCACAGACAGGCACTAGGTGGCGCTACTCCATTAACATGTGTTGCAGATGAATGATGATGATGATGAGGTTTTTTTTCAGTGTTTAGTTTAAGTATATATGTTTATCTGATTAAAAACTTAATGTGCTGGGGTTGTGTAACACCTGAACCGTGATCTGATCAGTTTATGTAAAAAGTTTACTGTAAATCTCTGATAATTTGCATCATTTTGCATGACTTCTGTATTTTTCTCTGACTATGTCTTCACACACATCTGTTTGATGGAAATTTATTTATGTGTTTTAAATAAAATATGATTTGGTACAGTGCATGTGTTACACAAATTTATGTGTGAAAATAAAACATAAATGCAGACAGGTGCTAAATTGAGCGCATGGAAACTGTTTGTATCTTCCATGTGCACATCAGACTGTCTAACTAGTGTGTCAATAGCCTTGAGATGATTCTGTAGGAAATGGATAAGACAAATAAACCAGCTTCAGATAAAACAAACCCTCAGTCATCTGAGCGATCACTAGCAGGTGTGAGAAGCAGACTAAAATCCGCTTTAGTGTTGTGTCTGTCTGGACGCAGAACTTTGAATTTCCATAGAGGAAAAGAAATAAAGAGATGATGACTTCTGTGCAGATTAGTTAGATATTTATTTCTAGAGCACAAAGTTGTCGTCAGTTTTTCAGATGTTTCTCCTAAAACAAACCCCAGTAGGCTTACATGTGTCTTAAATCCAAGTTACTTAAACCATAAAAAACAGATCTGGTTATGTTGCCACCTTGCCATTGCATTATCTATGCCATCCTTTAATGATTTACCAGAAAGGGTTTTCTCTTCGTTTTGTCTTTGCAAAGTTAGCAGATTTATTTGATGGACCAGTCTTGTATTTCACCTCTTTTAAAATCTGTATCAGAATTGTATTTAATCTAAGCCTGCATGTGCATCAGATGAGAAAGAAAGAGAGAGAGAATGAATTCTGAAGGTCTCTCTGCCTGTAATGAAGTGACTGAAAACAAGCATGGAAGTCATTTGGCTCATAAACACAAACATCATTTGGACGCTCTGTGAAAATGATCAACGAGAGCATCATCAGTACTCAACTGTTTGTTAGGAGAAATAAAAAATTAGACAAACAGTCAACATACAGAACTATACGTGGAAGCATTTTGATTTGAGATCATTCTCATGAGAAAATATTTATGAAATGTTAGCAAATTTGTGATGTTTGCACAAATCTTTTCTTAAGAGGAAAAGTCCCTCTCCATTTAATCTCATTGCTGTCTGAGAATCTGACGTGTGATAGTTTTTCCTATACATGTGCTCTGTGGATCCTGTTGTGTCTCACAGAGGAGAGAAAACCAAACGCAAGACCTTCAATTCACACCCGGTTCTGATAAACCAGTGCATATTAAAACAGTCAGTTTCCTCACATATGTGTGAAAGAGGCTCATTTACATATTAAATGACTAATGCTGTCTGTTAGTGACCTGTTAACTTTATAAGTTTCTCATTATTATTCCATTATCACAATGCATTCACGTCAAAACACCTCTGAAAACATGACTCAGTTCCTGCTTAAACTAAAAAAAAGATAAATAATTTTTTTTTATGTAAGCAGAACTGTGAATCATTCATCCTAATGAGTGAAGTCACCGGTCACTTAGACTTTATTTCTACTTCCACAATTTCCAAAATAAAACCAAGGCCCTGTGATGTGTGATGATGATGTCTGGAGCTGATAGAAGTTTGGTGTGCATTGGGACAGGATGTGTGTATTTACTGTTTCCCAACTGTTTTTAAACAGTAATCAGATAGAGAGAGGCGGTGTGTTACTGTTATCAGAAGCTGAAGATGAATCATACTGCACATGTTCCTTGCATAAAGTGTTTTCAGCACTTCTTTAACATCCCTAAAACAATGGATGTATATGCAAATGACCAAAGCAATTGTTCATCTGAAACATTTGGAAATGGAAACATTCCTAATGTTCCTGATTTATATTTAAATACTTTTATCCAAAGCAAAATAAGTAAGAATTGAACACTTTAAGAGCCAATAGGGACTTTACATAAAAATAATAATTAACTTAGTTAAGTAAAAGAGCAAAAACACCATTGTATATTTTATGCTAATACAATGCTACTTAATGCGTAATGATTCCAAATGCATTATCATGGTACCTTATTGTACTTTACAAAGTCACTTTACTGCTGAAACGTCATCATTACCATGTTTTATACCCTGGCAGGTCCATTTCATTATGAACCAGTGAATATATCATAAATACCGTGTTGTATTGGGTGGAGTTGTAACCGGATGGTGGTATTATCTCAAATCTTTTGTCTATGAAGAGGACAGAAACTCTTATATCAGAATACACACCCCCACACATTACAGGTTCCTGTCGCTTTTCTTCTTGAATGTCTTCATAATATCTTCAGTTATCACCTCATGATGAAATGCAAACAGCTCATGATCGACTCATGATCGATCTCCATTCTCAGCGGATGCGCGCGCGCAGGTGTGAAGCACCTTACGCACACAGACCCGCACTCGTGTGTACCTGTGAACTCATTTCGGAAACGCTAATACACACACAGACCATTTGCTGTGTATATTGTGATGTTTAGTTCTGTCTCACATGTCTGTTAGGAGAACATAATGAGTCCATAACGAGAGCGACACCTCCGAGCGCGAGAAACTCCCAATCACCTTCAGCGTTATTATACAAATATTTATGTGCATTTTTTTATTCATTTTATTAAAGTAACCACTTAATTCAATACAAGTTTCTTATTGTATAAAGAGCATTACTAAATACAATGTAAAAAGGTAATTTATTACTAAAAGAACTTCCAAATGGAAAAACTTTTGAAAGTTTTTAAATAAAACCTTACTTAACACACACACATACACAAAGAAAAAGACACACACATGTTTCGTGTAGCTGTATTTATCTGTAATGTAAGTGCATGCAGAAGAGAAAAGAGAACAAGGTCTCTCTCTCTCCCTCCTCGTGTTTCTCTTTCACGCGCGCCTCTCCCCCTGCTGGCGTTTATTGCGCGCTTCTTTTCTCATGTAATGTGTGCTGCTGATGCTCTATAGACTCGTTTAACATGTGCATGACCCCCGGGGGCCCCTCGAGGCTTCCGGATTCACTGATATATGACCGCTGCGCGCATTCTCTCTCTCTCACACTTTATTAGTTTGTTATTTTATTATTCCATTATTCTCCATTATTCAGAGCCCGTGGAGGGGAAATGGCCCTATCAGCACATCCACAAAGAGAGAAAAAGACAGAGAAGACTTTAACAAACCATCATGGCTTACAATACAAACTATTAAGATTATGATTATTATGATTATTATTATTAGCCTAATGTCTAATGGAGAGAAAATTGCATTTTTTCCATTATCTTTCAAAGCAAATTAAAAAGGCCAATCACTGTTAAATTTACATCAACCTGTTTGTTAAAAAGTGTCATGACATGAAAATAACAATCAAACAAACACACATGCATTGATCTTTACAGGTTTATGTCGCTCATAAGATCAAAGCCACACTCTCGTTTAAATGTTTGACATCAAACATGATGCTTGAGTTTCATCCAATCATTCTAATATCCTAAAAATCACCATCAACACCAATGATTGAAGATACACCACCACAGATTTAGGGGGAAATACAGTACAATACAACTACATCTTGGTTCCTTGGTGAAGCTTCATTGTTCTCCTTAAAGAAAGAGCTCAATTCTTCTCATTGAGAACTCACAGAGAAACACAGGCTTTGATTGTACCAGGGGGCTGATGGATGTTAAAGCACATTAAAATGTGAATCATCTAGCTGCAAGGTACAAACCCAGAGATTTGGAAACACTTGAGGTCCACAACTCCTTCAAAATCCATTTCAAATGGGGAACAATGTGTGTGGCTCTGAGATGAACTACATGATTTGAATCTTAATAAAGTTTTATTAAAGTCCTCATGTATGCAAAGATTTCAAAAGAACTCAAATAATTTTAAAGCTGGTCTTTATTTCACACTGGTTTATAAGAAAACCACATGAGAAAAACATCAAACAGAACCAGATGATCAATAACAAAAGCTTTGGTCTTTACAGGTTGATGGTATTCAGATAAAAATCCCAAGAGAGTTTGTGATTATTGGTTTAATGGTTTATCATGATTGTTAATAAAACTTTGCTTTATAGTAGAAAGTTTTACTTTAAAGATGCCAGACAGAGAGATGAGAGAGACATCACTTGTGTTTGTTTATGGATGTGTATTATAGGTCGATATTTTCGCAGGTAAAGAGTTTTGGGGTTCCGCTCCTCCCCTTTACGCGCACCGTATATAACCGGGACCTGCTCGCGCAGACGAGATACACAGCAGCACGCGATCCGACGCGCGCATGAGAACGCACTGACATCACTGCATTGGAGAAATAAATCAGACACAGCTCTGTGTCTTACTGCGAGAGAAAATTTATATTTATTTGTCTTTTATATTAGTATTGCATTAGTTGGAGTTGTTGAAGGTTTATAGGGGCGTCAGGATGGAGGCGACGCGAGCGTTATGGATTCTCAGCTGCGTTTGGATCTCATGGGTTCAGGGTTCGAGACTCAAGACGCCAGCGTTACCCATCCAACCTGAGAGAGACCCGATGATATCCAAAGGCTTGTCCGGTAAGAGCGCGTTTTAATGATGAAGGATTTGATAATCTCTAGAAAATATGTTTGCAGTGATCTCAAGATCTCTTATAATGCAATTTTCCAAAAGTTATCATTTATCTTAGTAGCTTTTTGTAAAAAAAATAAAATAAAAAAAAACTCTACTGATTGCATATGTTTTATTTTAACATCTGCGTTTTGCTATCTGGATTCATTACATATGCAAATAGTTGCTTCTCTAAAGTAAAAGACAAAATTATTTGGCTGCAATTCGAGACTTTACACATTGCATAAAAAACTTAAAAACTATACCTTGCATTGAGGGAGCATTTGCTACTATAACTTTACAAAAGTCTTAAAAGATCAAACAAGATTGTTTGCAAACATAGTGTTACAATATTTAACAGCAACATGGTTTTGAAAACAGAAACTTTGATGCAATGTGGTCTTTTTTAAGCATTTCTCTTTTCATAGTCATGTTAAAGTTTATTCATGCGTCTTTGAGCATGTTTAGTTTAACAATAAACTGTTTAATAGTCTTGCTCTATAAAGAGAATCTGTAAACTGCAGCTGATGATCACGACCTCATTTCAGATACAATAAACGTCTTAACTCCAAATTTACTCGAATCTCTCATTCGCTCGTCAAAACAAAACAGAGGAAATGTTTTGGTTACGAGTTCTGCTGTCCGGTGTGGACTGAAGAATCATATGAAGCGCTTGTTGATGTTGAAATCAAGTTCAAAAACACAAACACACGCTCGGGTTCATCCTGCGCATACAGCCGAATCTGTGTCAGCTCTCACATTGGGATGTTTATGGTTTCAGGCTGTTCTTTCGGTGGACGCTATTATTCTCTGGAAGACACATGGCACCCGGACCTCGGCGAGCCGTTTGGAGTGATGCACTGTGTTATGTGTCACTGTGAGCCGGTAAGACACAAACACACACACATGCACAAACACATACTTTAGCATTGTGTTGATCAGATGTATAAGCGTCTCTCTCTCTCTTTAAGCAGCAGAGGAGTCGGCGTGGGAAGGTTTTTGGGAAAGTGAGCTGCAGGAATATGAAGCAGGACTGTCCTGAACCAACCTGTGATGATCCCATCTTGCTCCCGGGTCACTGCTGTAAAACCTGTCCAAAAGGTAACACACACACACACACGCACAGATGTTTTTCTACAGCTGGTGAGACTGAACACATGGAAACAGTGTTTTGGAATGCTGTAAGACTGTAATACAGGAAAATGTGTGTCAGGAAAACACTGAAGCGTGTATGGAATGATGGAAACATTTGGCCAGCGCTGTTTCTCGTAGACAGATGGATGATGGATGGAGAGTTTGGATTAATATTATGTTGTTAGAGCTTAGCCAGTTGGTCCGGGTTCAAATACAGGCATACCAAACACTTCTTTAGGTTAAAGGTGCAGTGTGTAACTTTTAGAAAGATATATTGACAGAAATGTGATATAATATGCATAACTTTGTTTTCAGTGCTGTATAAAGACTTATGTTATGTTTTTATTACCTTCGAATGATGCATTTCTATCTACATACAGTACACTGCGTGTCCCCTTACGGAAGTCGCCATTTTGCTCCCCCACCCTAAATGTCACTATGTTAACCTCAATGCTTGACTGGTTACTCTCTGCTGTTAAAGACGACAACATTTTTGTCCAAAATCGGCCACCGTAGTTTCTCTATGTTTTGCGAAACCTCACCTCTAGATGCTACTAATTTTTACACATTGCACCTTTAATGCACAGGTTACTCTTTTGTGCATTGATCGACGTTACCCAAACCAAAAATGACAAGCAGTTGTGCTATATCATGAATATAGTCATGGCAAAATGGTCATGGAATTTCTGGTATATCATGGAAGGTCTATTCCAGAAGTCAGGGAATATCAGGGATTTTGTTTGTCGCTTTAAGTTTAATTTGCATTTATCAAAACGACGTTAAGGAATGAAAGTCAGGGAAAATTTGGCTTATAGTGGAAACTGGAAACCCTGATAATTTATGTAGTACCGTATGCTCAAGAGTTTAAACATTGGCTCTATTGTGTGGTACCCTCTGAAAGTGATGCAGTGATGTCATTCTAAATTGATGGTTTCCACGGTTACAGGTGACTCAGAGAGAAAAGAGGCGGAGTCTCTGTTTGAGTTCTTCCAGGAGAAAGATGACGACCTGCACAAGTCGTACAACGACCGGTCCTACATCACTTCTGAAGACATGAGCAGCAGAGACAGCAAGACAGGTAAGAGACTTTCTGCATGTGTGATGATGTCATAACCTAACACGTGTGACATGAGGAAGTAAAATGCAATCAACTTGATTTCTTTCCCCTTTAGAATTTGTGGCGTTGTTAACATCTGTGAGGGACTCCTGGCTGCCGAGCTCAAGTGGTGTCGCACGAGCCCGGTTTACACTCACTAAAACCAGCCTGACGTTTTCCATCACATACCAGAGGTAACACAAACAAACACACACACACGTGTGATGAGGTCATCGGTCATACCCATCTCTCTCTCTCTTACGCCAATAATTCATTAATACTTGTTTCTGTCATTCAGGATGAACAGACCCAGTGTCATCTCATTCCTGGATTCTGATGGAAACACAGCGTTTGAGTTTAAAGTTCCCCGGACAGACACAAATATGGTGAGCACAACGTCTGTCTGTCTGTCTCGACTGTAGTGTCTTGTTGATAATTACGTCAAAATATATAATTCTGTTTGTGTGTTTTCAGATCTGTGGAGTTTGGAAGAATCTGCCAAAGTCTCACCTCCGTCAGCTGGAGGCGGAGCAACTCATTGTATCCATGGCAACCGAGGATAACAGGAAGGAGGAGCTAGAGGGCAAAATCATCAAACACAGAGCTCTGTTCGCAGGTGTGTGTTTACTAAATCTGTTCATCTGTGATGATCAAGTTCACGGTTTAGATGTTAATGTCCTGCTGTTCGTTGTCCCACAGAAACGTTCAATGCGATCCTCACTTCTGAAGAGATGCATTCTGGGATGGGCGGCATCGCCATGCTCACGCTCAGTGACACGGAAAACAACCTGCATTTCATTCTTATAGTTCAGGGACTCATTCAACACGCAGAGAAACGTAAGGACGTGCACAACACACTGAATCTGTAATTCATGACATTTCAATTGAAAGATGAAAAGCTAAATAATTTGATTGTGGTTTATGTTTAGCATCTGTGAAGGTTCCAGTGAGGGTGAAACTTTTGTACCGACAACATCTGCTGAGAGAAATACGAGCAAATATCTCTGCTGAGGTGAAACACACTGTCATTTTTACTGTTTATAACATTTTATCTTGAGGAAATCATCAGAGAGAATCATGTTTGTGTGCTTATTTTAGTCTGTAGATTATAAACTTTAAAGGGGACATATCATGAAAATCTGAAAATCTTCATGATTAATTGCTATAATTGGGTCCTCAGTGCTTCTATCAACCTAGAAAATGTTAAAAAAATCAAGTTAAGTAACTTAGTTTTGGTAATCCATTCTCTGCAAGCATGTGAAAAAATAGCTCATTGAAATTTGGCTCCCCTTGTGATGTCAGAAGGGGATCTTATTATAATAATACCGCCCCTTAATCTGCACTATCCAACCACGGCACTGCCATTTAGTGCAGAGAGAAAGAGAGAGAAAATAATTGACAGCACTTGAGTTGTAACAAACCACCATTATGGTGATCAGTGTTTGCATCATCATCAGCTCAATTGCATTTTAAAGGACACACCCAAAAACAGCACATTTTTGCTCACACCTACAAAGTGGCAATTTTATAAATGATCTGTGGGGTATTTTGAGATTAAACTTCACAAACATACTTTATTTGATATCTTTAAAAAGTCTCATAATTTGACCCCTTTAACACAGTATATTCATGCTTTCTGACACCTGTTTCTATGTTTTTGTGTATAGGACTCAGACTTTGCAGAAGTTCTGTCAGATCTGAACAGTCGGGAACTCTTCTGGTTGTCCCGCGGGCAGCTGCAGATTGCCGTGGAAACCGAGGGTCAAAATCCCCGTCAGATATCCGGACATATTTCTGGAAAGACGTCATGTGACAGTGAGTCATTTTATTTAATAATCAATTTGTTTGACTATGGTTTCATCCACACTACACTACACATGCGTACGGTCCACCTCAGAGATAACGTGAAGTGATATTTGTTTTCTCTGGCTCTTTAACTCTTTTCCTGCATATGACGGATTTTTACGGCAATCCATATTTCCGCTATTAACCACTAGGTGTCGCTCTTACACAACTTATAAAACACTGAAACATCAACTGATCCAAAAACAGTAAAAACTTGTGTATGTTTTGACAATCCCTCTGAATCTGATCTCTAACAAAAGTCTTTATACAAAAATGCAGTTATCTCATCTTTTTGCTCAAAATTTGGTATTTTTGAAAAAACCTACCCATATTTAAGAGGTGATAACAAGAAAACAAATGAAGATAGGATGAAAGTGTTTTTATTGAAAGCAGAGGGTCTGTTTTTTCATTTGATATATTATATGTTTAAATATTTAGAGAAGAACATTTTCTGGAAGGCATTAAACTTTTATGAAAATCATAAAAAATACTGGCGCTGGCTGGCAACTTTTGTTTAAAACCACTGGCGGGGAAAGAGTTAAATACATAGCAGTCCATCTGTTCGAGTCTCGGTTTGGGATTTATTATGTATTATATTTCATCTCTGTGTCATGCATTAATCATTTTGAGGATTTCTGAAGCCAGAATTTAATTTCCAGTCGTATCTGGTTCATGATCGAGCTTGAGAGGTCGGACATGCGAGAGAAGTTCACGTCATGTAGGATTAGATTTGATATTTCGTACTTTAAGTTAAATGCGGATTCATGCATGTGTTTAACTCTCATGTTCACGGTCACATACACACACACACACACACACATATACACATACACGCACGCACACACACATATACACATACACGCACGCACACACATATACACATACACATGATGTGATGTGTAAAGAATTTGAACCCGTACGATCCCATGTTCCTCACGCTCTGACCTACACGTCTGTCTCCCTTTACTCCAAACCCTCCTCTCTTCTTCTCTCTTTACCTACTGGTTGGTTTTTATGGGATGACATCATTCCTGTCATGACCTCTGACCCTGTGTGAGTTCATATGGGTTTAATTGGTTACCGTATGACATTGAATCTCTCTGGACTTGACTGTGTTGTTTCATCTGACGTTTCGTGGATTTATTTTCTCTTATTCTCTGGCACACACATTAAGTTATTTAAAGCAGTTGTATCATTATTGTTCATTATTCAATTTGGAAAAATGACAATCCGAGAATATTTCTCATGTTTTCAATCATAATTTAACTCTTCGTCATTCTTCATCGTCTTTGACATACACATATAAACAGACTGATTTAACACGGATTTGCCAATTACTTCTGGTTAGTGTGTAAGAAATGTGAAGTAATCTCTCTCTCTCTCGCTCTCTCTCTCTCTCTCTCGCTCTCTTTCTCTCTCTCTCTCTCTCTCTCTCGCTCTCTTTCTCTCTCTCTCAGCTCTTCAGAGTGTGATGTCCAGCGGTTCTGCTCTGACTCCGGTGAAAACAGGCGGTGTTGGGTCGGCTGTCTTTACTCTTCATCAGAACGGCTCTCTGGATTATCAGGTAACACACAGATACACACACACACACTCTTCATCTCTCATCTCTTCATCACTATATAAACTCATTGTCTCTGATGTATCACACAGGTTCTGGTGGCCGGTCTGACCAGCGCAGTGGTCGGTGTGACGATCGAGATGAAGCCGCGGCGGCGCAGTAAACGCAGTGTCCTGTATGACATCACAGCAGATTACTCTCCAGCGGGCGAGAAGGGCAGCGGGCGTGCGATGGGCGCCTGCGGGCGTGTGGAAGCTCGACACATTCACATGCTCCTTCAGAACGAACTGTTCATTAACATCGCCACGTCCGAACACCTGGAGGGAGAGTTACGCGGACAGATTCGCATATTGCCATATAACGGATTGGACGCACGACGTCATCGTAAGAAAAACGCCTGATATGCACTTGATACATATAATCACATGACATATATTGCCTATGTTATTACGAAATAAATGCACATAGATTATTAAAATGAAGTTTTCTGTTTTTTGTCTCTTCAGAGCTTCCAGTTCCTCTCGCGGGTCATTTCGTGTCTCCTCCGGTTCGGACGGGTGCTGGAGGTCACGCTTGGATCTCTGTGGATGAACAGTGTCATCTGCACTACGAGATCATTGTCAACGGCCTCAGTAAGAGCGACGACGCCTCTATAAACGCCCATCTGCACGGATTGGCTGAGATCGGTGAGATGGACGACTCGGCCACCAATCACAAGAGACTTCTCACCGGCTTTTACGGTCAACAGGTAAACAAATCAACAGAAATGAAGATGTAAACAAAAACAGCAGTGCAATAAAGTAACAAACTGTAATGTAAACGATGCTGTGATTAAAACAAAACCAAAGCTGCTCTGTATTATCTGTTAATTCACACCATTACACATGTTTAATCTCTCAGGCTCAGGGTGTGTTGAAAGACTTAAGTCTTGAGTTATTGAGACATCTGGATGAGGGTACAGCTTATATTCAGGTCAGCACCAAAATGAACCCAAAAGGAGAAGTAAGAGGACTGGTGAGTACACGCATATATTGTTAATCTCAAAGCAACTTACTTTTATGTTAAATAAATGTATATAAATAAATGTTTTGATTTCTTCTGCATGTTAAATGAATTTCTCTTTGTCCTCAGATTCATGTTCCTAACAGCTGTGAGTTTGGCTCCCGCGGTGAGGTCGTGGAGGAGGTGGAGTTCGATGACCTTGTGTTCGTCCGTGACCCAGCGGAGGTGAAGAAAGATCCACACACGTGTTTCTTTGAAGGAGAAGATCACGCACACGGCTCACAGTGGACTCCTCAATACAACAACTGCTTCAGCTGTACCTGCCAGGTAACGCACAGACACAGACATATACTCACACACATACTCACACACATACTCACACACATACTCACACACATACTCACACACATACTCACACATATACTCACACATATACTTACACATATACTCACACACATACTCACACACATACTCACACACATACTCACACACATACTCACACACATACTCACACACATACTCACACATATACTCACACATTTACTCACACACATACTCACACACATACTCACACATATACTCACACATATACTCACACACATACTCACACACATACTCACACATATACTCACACATATACTTACACACATACTCACACATATACTCAAACATATACTCACACATATACTCAAACATATATTCACACATAAACTCAAACATATACTCACACATATACTCACATGTATACTCACACAGGTGTGTCTGTATCTTTCTGAGTGTTTATTTCTCATATCAACTCTTTTAATGTCATGCAGAAGAAGACGGTGATCTGTGATCCTGTGATCTGTCCTGTGCTTTCGTGCCCTCACACTATTCAACCTGAGGATCAATGCTGTCCAGTCTGTGATGGTGAGTCTTTCTCTTTACTTGTCTTTATATGGTTATATACAAGTTTATACAATTGAGGATATACTATTTAAGGCTAAAATTTGAATTTTCATATTAATGCCTTCCTAACGGTAATCGTTCTGTTGATTCATAACTTTAATGAGTCGTTTTGTATAACAGCACCTGCTAAATGCCTAACGATTAATTGCAACTAATCATTTGTTTTTGCCTAATACATTTGTGTGTGTTGTGTGTAATTATTATTATGTACACATTTTTTGCATGTTTATATATACAAAATAATTACACACAGTGCACACACATATATTATGCAAAAAACATTTTTTATTTTGAATGTGATTAATCGCGATTAATCTTTTGACAGCTCTAGTGTATTGGGTATAATAATGATGTAAATATAAATACACACCACAAATGCATGTATAATTTTAAGAAAAAAATATTTATATATGAAGTATTCATTTTTATATATAATAATATATCGATTAAATAAATTGTACACAGTACACACGCATATATTATGCAAACAAAAACTTTTATTCTGAAAACGATTAGTTGCGATTAATCACAATTATACAGCCTTAGTGATTAGTAAAATGATTATTTGCATTGTAAACATAATTTGCTTAGACTATGGTATAATGTTGTGTTTAATGTAACATGTTTCATTTCTGTTTTTAGAAAAAAAAGAAGCCAAAGAGAAAGCTTTAGTAGAAAAAGTGGATCAATCCAATCAAGAAGGTAAGAAATTGTATATATCTATATGAATGTTGTGAATGTTACATACACAGTGTTGTAATCATATAATAAATGCTTCTCTTTGGTTACAGGTTGTTATTTTGAAGGTGACCAAAAGATGCATGCTCCAGGAACAACATGGCACCCCTTCGTACCTCCCTTCGGGTACATCAAGTGTGCCGTGTGTACCTGCAAGGTGAGTTTATCACGTTCGTTCTGAGTCTGACGCAGGCTTTAGTTTTTATGAACATTAGCAGCTAACATAGTTTTTTTGTCTTATCTCAGGGTTCCACAGGTGAGGTTCACTGCGAAAAGGTGACCTGTCCGGCACTCACCTGCAGCCGACCAATCAGACGCAACCCCTCCGACTGCTGCAAGGAGTGTCCGGTGGAGGACACGCCCCCTCTGGATGATGATGAAATGATGCAGGCGGACGGCACGCGGCTCTGCAAGTTTGGTAAAAACTATTATCAGAACAGCGAGTACTGGCACCCGAGCGTGCCGCTGGTGGGAGAAATGAAGTGCATCACCTGCTGGTGTGATGTGAGTTTTACGTTTTTTGGATTGGATATTTTTCTGGTTTTGTAATAACAACACGACTAACCCGTCTCTTCTCTTTATCACAGCACGGTGTGACGAAATGTCAGAGGAAACAGTGTCCGCTTTTGAGCTGTAATAATCCCATTCGGCGGGAAGGTAAATGCTGTCCCGAGTGCATAGGTAAGATCTGATGCTCAGTATGATGTCTGAAATTAAATAATTGCATTTTTATTTCATAACAGCTTGAACTCATCTTTTGTCTCTCTGCCCTGTTTGTTTCACAGAGGACTTTATGGAGAAGGAAGAAATGCTGAAGATGGCAGAGAAAAAGAAAAGCTGGAGACACTGATGTCATATTTTCTGAAAGTTTGAGAGATCAGGTCGACACGAGTCGAGTGACGGGACGCCTGCCGAAACATACCAACCTTAACACAAGAAATAAAGGGAGGAGCTTCAGAAGAGAAAGAGAGAGAGAGAGAGAGGAGGACGAGAGTTTGAGAGGAGAACAGATTACAGCTGCTGGATTTGGTTTATTTTTGTACAGCCTTGGTGCAAAACATCAGACGTTTGTACTGAGATTTCACGCACAAACATATAAAGTTACTTCACCACAGTAAACTTGGTGACAGATTGTATACACAAAAGCTTTCAGCATGACACTCAAACCTAAGCCAATCAGAAAGACTGTTGTGATGACGTCTGATTGGAGATTTGCTCTGTGGGCAAGTGGGCGTGGTCTAGACGGCGCTGTTCCGCCTACTAACGTCAGGTGTGTTTTTTTACGGTCGCCGGCATGTAATAGTTTATGGTTTAACTTTTAGTATTTTGACGGCTTTTTATGAATAATGTCTGTATTGCATATTTATTAATTATGATGAATAAACAATAAAGTTGTTAAAAATTTATGTTGTAATAAACAAAGTGTGTCGTGTTGTATTTTTCTGTTCTCCTAGTGAGACGAGATGCAAATACAATGCAGCTGTTTTGCTCAGAAATCAGATAATCTTTCTCACTGTTCTAATCATGTGCATGCTTCATTCTGGATGCAATGAATAATTCATGAATTATACAGACCCAGATGTAACAGCACTGTCTAAAGATGATAGTTCAAAGTCCATTTTTTTAGGTCTATATCTGGATTAAACCCCTAGAGAATTATGTGCTCTGACTCTGAGGTCAAATATGATGCAAAAATTTGTTTAATAATTTTATATAAATATTTTGGTTACACTTTACAATAAGGTTATTTGTTAACAATTAGTTAATACATTAGCTAAGATGAACTAACAATGATCAATAATTTGATTAATTTAACATTTATTAATGTTATAAAAGCAAGCATTGTATACCCCATAAGACTAAAAAATATATTTTTTAAATATATTCAAAAATATAAAAATGGCCCGAAAATTATTTGCTAAAATATATTTTGAAATATGTTTACAAAAATATATTTTTCATCAATATATTTTTGGCCTCTTTATTTGTATAGTTTGAAATATATTTTAAAAATAAATACATTTTAAAGCTTTAAAAAACATGTTAAGCCCTCCATATATTTCAATCCAAAGAAATATATTCACGTCGCAATGGAAGAAAAACTTTGTTGCGAACATGTAAACAGTTTTAAAAAGGTTAAAATTAAAGAAGTTTTAAACTTCAAAAACATACTTTACAAAAATACCTTATTAAATATATTAAGGTAAAGAATACATTTTTGCCAAATGGGATGTAAAATTAAAAATGTATTTGCTTGCTCTTGAAATACATTTTGAAATATATGTTGATATATGTAGGTTAAAACTAAATTTATCTTTTATATATTTTTAACTGAGCATTACTTTATAAAAAATTTTTTTTAGCATATATTTAATATATATTCTTGGCCAAATAAATGTATTATTTGCAATATGGGATGTAATGGTTAACATTAATGAATGCACCATGAACTAAATAAATAACATTGACAATAATTAACATTAATACATTAATTAATAAATGTTCAGAAACTATATTGTTCACTGTTTGTTTATGTTAGTTAATGCATTTAACAATGTTTACTAATACAACCTTATTGTAAAGTGTTACCAATATGTTTATAGGCTAGTTTTTAAAAATGTAGACTGCAACATTTCATTTAGATCTGCTTACATTGCATCAAAGGTTTCTTTTTATTTGCTGTTTTGCAGTGTTGATCATTACAGCCTATCACAAACATCATGTAAATATTGAGTTTTTCATTAATGTGTAAAATAGCAATAAAATCATTCATAAACACTTCTCATTTTGTCTATATAGTTTATATGGTGTATAAAAGGTTTTAATGTTTAATTGATGTATTTATAATCATTATGATTACAGTATGAAGGGTAGGTGTACACACTGTGCCCCCATAAAAAAAAATGGTGCATAACCCCCCAGCACACGTGGTCTTGGGAAACACACAAAGTTGGTAATAAAGTCACACCTGCAGGACTCAAAGACATGTAAAGGTTAAAGGTCAGCAATGAAGTGAGGTACACTTCTGTGCATGTTGGGTTTTAATGTAGGACATCTGTACACTGCAGAATAACTTTGTCCTTTAAACCGAGTGCAGTAAATCTTTATAGAAATGGTAATGATTTCTCTTTTCACAGCACTATTGGAGCAGATCTTTATAGAGAAAACCAACAAAACCTCATCACTGTTAAAAAAAACCTCAGTTTTACTCTGTTTTTCTGCATTGCACTCCAAAAGAATTGTGGTTTGAACCCATAGCCCAACACACACACACACACACACACACACACACACACACACACACACACACACACACACACACACACACACACACACACACACACACACACACACACACACACACACGTTGTAACTTTACTGTCTGGTAAGGGTGATCAGCGGTCATCGGCCGTCTTTCCATGGCAAATGTAAGTTTCTCCTCACAGAAGCAGACTGAAGAGTTTTCTCAACATGCCTTTGACTCACTCCAGGTGTCTCACTTAATGTTTTGTGTGTGAATCGGAGAAAACCACAGGAGAAACAAGCTAGACGATTATTTTCCACCGGCGTCTGAATAAAACCAGCTAATAGATTTGAACAGAACACATTAAAACTTCTCTCTGTGGTTTTACATTCTCAGTCTGTGATTCATCTAACACTGTAACATTAAATTAATGTGTTATTTCTCTTAATGCAAACTTACACTTACAAAAAGTATGGTTTTATCTACAGTTAAAGGGACACTCCACTGTTTTAAAAAAATATGCTCATTTTCCAGCTCCCCTAGATTTAAACATTTGATTTTTACTGTTTTGGAATCCATTCAGCTGATCTCTAGGTCTGGCGCTAGCACTTTTAGCATAGCTTAGCACAATCCATTGAATCTGATTAGACAATTAGCATCGCGCTAAAAAATAACCAAAGCGTTTCGATATTTGTCCCATTTAAAACTTGACTGTAGTTACTCATTCTGGCGTAATAATCAAGAACGTTGCAGCTGTACCATGGCTGCAGGAGGCGCAAGGATATTAGACAGCAATCGAAAAAAGTCCCCTTAGTATCTTTCAATGGCAGGGGACTATTTTCAGCTCTGCGTAATATCACTACGCCTCCTGCAGCCATGTTACAGCAGCAAAGTCCCTGATTATTACGCCAGTTCCTAGACATATCTGCCTAGAAAATCACAACTTTTAATTTTCTGTCGGTCTTAGTAAACGATGTAACTACAGAAGAGTCGAGTTTTACATAGAAAAACTATCAAAACTCTTTGGTTATTTTTTTAGGCGCGATGCTAATGGTCTAATCAGATTCAATGGATTGTGCTAAGCTATGCTAAAAGTGCTAGCGCCAATAGTGAAAAGGAGCATATTTTCAAAAAAAGTGGAATGTCCCTTTAAAAAAAAAAAAACATGGTTAGTGTAATAAAACATTTTTTCTAAAAATAAAAACACAAAAAACATGGTTACTACATTTTTACCACAAAAAAACAAAGTTAATTTTATAAAAGTAAACTTGAAAATATGAATCATATTTCGAAGTACACATGACTATGGTTCCTCCTTTAATGTGTGTGGGATTTGGGGGGAACTGGGACACAGTTGATCATATTTTAAACAGATCATAGAGTCACTTTGATTGTTTGTAATGTAGTAGCAACTTCATTTCTATCCTGACACATAAAGTATCAAACAGACAGACAGCACCATCTTCTGTCCACATGAGTAACTGCAGTAAAAGGTTTCTGTGATCAAGTTTTCACACACAACAAGGACATTTACTCTACAAAATCTTGTCTGTTTTGTTTAAACCTGAATATCAAGAGAGGTGATGGAAAGTCTTCATAATAAATAAAACATCAACATGCACTACAAAAATGTCTGCGTTATTTTTAAACCATGTTGGGTAAATTTTGGAAAGAACACACCGCTGGATTAAAAGTGACCCAATGCTGGGTTGTTTTAACCCAACTGTTGGGTTATTATATTCCGTAGTTGCAAAACAACATCCCAACATTGGGTTATTTTTAACCCAGCATGTGTTTTGTCCGATATTGATCCATTGTGGGTTAAAAAAAAAGTAGCCCAGCAATTTTTACAATGCAAGTTCATGTGACCGTGTGTGTTTGTGTAATAACAACGTGAGCTAAATGTATAACCTAATTACAGCAGAATGAATCTAAAAGTCCTGGAAATGTTTCTGCTTTTCCAAAAAGTTTACAAAAGGCATCAATTCTTTGAAGCGTTGGATGAAAACATAAACTGTGACACATTCACACAGACCATAAAAGCTTTAAGACTCTCTCATGGATGTGTTAGTCTTTATATATAACATAGTGCTTCTTAACCTTAAACCCACCCAATCTGATTTAGTCTGGTAAAATGTGACGTGCTAAGATTCCAGGACAAAGCCAGAAAGACAGGACTTGTGTTCAGTCAGTTTTTGAACTAAACTAAACTAAACTAAACTAAACTAAACCAAATATTCAAACTCCTGCGATTTTGAGGATGTGGTGTATCTTATTTCTAAAATGTGTGCATACTGCAAAAAAAATGACTTTCTTATTTAGTATTTTTGTCTTCTTTTCAGTGCAAATATCTAAAAGTTAAAACAAGCAAAAAAAAATGGGGTAAGAAAATATTGATTTAATAAAAAAATTGTGTAAGAACTTTTTTTTGCTTTTTAAACATACATTTTAAATTTTTATATATTTTTTGTTTTAAATTTATATTTATTTTCTTAGGTCCTTTTGCACATCAAGAAAATACATATCTTAATTTGAGAATTTTTTAATATTTATACTGAAAACAAGACAAAAATAGTAAGAAAGTAATTTTTTGCATTGTAGTTGTATGTGCTCATGAGCAATAAACCTTATATTTTAGCTATTCAAGTTAAAACAGGAGTTTTAAGTATGTGATAGATCAAGATGTTCTGTTCTTCAACTTCAACTGATTTATTTGTATAGCACATTTTAATGTAATTTCTATTGCCCAAAGTGCAGTAGAATAAAAAAAAGAAAAGGAAAAGAGGGTTATGTAATTATTCAACATTTTATTCCTAGGCAAGGTCTGTTCTCTACAAAGATGTGTAAAAAATAAGTTTTTAACTGAGACTGAGTAACTTTGTATTCCACTCCTACAATCTGTTGACCATCGAAACAATCTCAACAAAATGAACACATAATAATCTGTGTGTGTGTTTACCTGTACACAATGATTTGTAAAAAGACCACAATGCTTCACATCATTCTGAGCAATAAAAGTAGATTTTCTCCATGAAGTGTTTATGTGTTCGAGATGTCCTGACACTGCAGGTCGATTCTCATGAACTCATATTGTGGGTTTAAATATTCATCCCAAAATTAGATTCTTGGTGGATTTTAGCTGTTTCATGGAAAAGTGCAGCTTCATAGTTTCATCTGCCGCACGTAAAGTTTAAAAACATTACATTAGTAATTTGCACCTAACAAAACATTTTAATTGGTGAGATAAAGTGTTTCCCTTCCTAATTTTTATTTATATTTTTTTATTTTTTTGCATATTTGTCACACTTTAATGTTTCAGATCATAGAACAAGTAATTACAACATGCAGTTTTTAAATGAAGGTTTTTATCATGAAGGGAAAACAAAATACAAACCCACATGGCCCTGTGTGAAAAAGTGTTTGCCCCCCAATAACCTAATAACTGGTTGGGCCAGCCTTAGCACAAAAACTGAAATTAAACATTTGCGATAACTTACAATTAGTCAGTTACAGCGCTGCAGAGGATTTTTGGCCCACTCATCTTTGCAGAATTGTTGTAATTTACTTTTTCAATAGGATTGAGGTCAGGACTTATAGGCCACTCCAATATCTTTATTTTGTATTTCTTCAGCCATTCAGTTGTGGACTTGCTGGTGTGTTTTGGATCATTGTGAGAATATAGAAAGAAATCTGCAGTAGTAAGAGTTCATCTTTTTCTATTCTGTAATTTAACACAAAACATGTTAAATATTTAAATCACACACCTGTGAATCCATCTGGATTCTGATTCATCACAAAATGTACATCACGTTTTGAGGACTGTGTCAAGATACTCTGTAAAAGATGGTTCAGTAACTTCAGTTGGAATCACCTAAAATATTTAAGTTTATTCAAGTTAAAATTTTGACCTAAAGTGAAACTAAAGTAAAAAAAAGTTTAGTTAAATAAACTATAGGTGTTACAAATTGAAGTATTTTTGAAGTTGATTCAACTTTTCACTTTTTACAGTGTAAAAAATAATAATTTACATTCTAAAGGTATGTCTTAAGATTTCTGGACTTTGTTTTGTGTGTAAACAAATAGTTGTGAGCGTACTACATGACCCAGAATTAAAGTGACCATATAAAGTATGTGTACAGTACTCAACCAATCAGACTGTATTGTGCACCCACAATGTCACTGGAGCCAATCACAATATTAAACATGAAAAGTCTTGAAGAAGAACTGTTTTCATGAGTGATACCTGCTGTCATTTCTGAGTACTTCTGCACGTTCAAGTGTTCAGTGGGTGGAGTTTCTTGCTTTAGTCCCACCTTTAACCAAACTCAATACAAAACTTCTTTCAATCATAAAAACTAAATCTGCCATAGTGCTTCATCAAGAGTCACATTGATCATCATCACTGGAGTGATACCTCTTCTCCTGCATGCATTACGTGTGTGAGGCACAGATAGAGAGAGTGAGGCACAGAGTGAAAGAGGGAGTGAGGCACCGGGTGAGACTGGATGAGATGCAGAGAGAGTGAGGTGCAGTGAAAAACAGAGAGAGAGAGTGAGAGGTAAAGTAAGAGGTTTTGTTCAGAGTCATGGCGGTGGACAAAAGTGACCAGCAGTATGAACACACTTTGGTAAGTGTTTCTTCTCTTCTCTTCTGTGTTTTTATTAAAAGACAAAATCAGATTGTGGACCTAAAATAATCACAGTAATGAAGATCAGGGTAAAATATCACCCTGTCTAATGTTCTTAAAATAAGTAAAATCATGAGAAAAAATATTTTATAATTTTTTTTATAAAATGTTGCATTTATATACAGTATATATATATATATTAATATAAATACAATAAAGCTTAATTAAATATGTTTATTTGACAATATATTTAGTTTCAACCTTCATATATCAACATTTATTTAAAAATGTATTTCAAGGCAAGCAATTACCACCCATATGTATTCTTGGCCAAATATATATATTAAATATATGCTAAATACAAGATTTTTAAAAACTATATTTTTAAAGTTAAAATATTTTTATTTAAATATTTTTAAACCTGTTGTGTTTACAGGTTTGTAAAAAATAAACAAAAAAGTTTTTCTTCCTATGTGATATAAATATATTTCCTTGGTTTGAAATATAGAGGGCTAAATATATATTTTAAATGCTTAAAAATATATTTATTTTTCAAATATATTTCAAAATACAATATAGTGAAAATATATTTTTGTAAACATATTCCAAATTATATTTCAGCAAGTGTTTTTTGGCCATTTTTATATTTTAAAATATATTTAAAATTATGTTTGAAAATATATTTTTGGTTGTATGGGAAGGACTCTTTTCTATTTGGATAAAATAAACTCTTTCACAGATATTTGTGACCCTGCCTGTGAAATCAAACTAAAGTCTTATAATCTAGCATCAAAATCTGATTTAATTCATTAATTTCAATCTTTGTCATGATCTTACTCAGTCAACATTAAATATATATCAATGTTTTCACATTATATAGCCTGGGTTTATGCAGAAAACAGTAAATCACTAAAAATGACTTTAGCTGATATAATATCCTAACTTTTTAGCTTTATAATGGCATTGAACAGTACTCCAAGTATAAGCTTAAGAAACGCATCAATCTATCAAAAACTAATCCATACATACAGTTATTAATGTCTTCAGAGTTAAAGCAATATTTTTTGTAACATTGGGAGTAATTTACAAACCACAGTCAGTTACTATTTACTTTTCACATTTTTTCCATAATTTAAAATTTAATTTTAATTTAGCTTGATTCGATATCTTTGTTTATCCAAATTTCCTCACAAAAGCTTCCAAGCTATTCGGCTTGTTCGACAGGTTGATGACGTCAAAGTTCCGCGAGAGTGCTTTGAAAGCAGACTCCTCCTTATGATTTCGAGTCGCTCTCGCGTTACTTCGACGTCATCGCCTGTCGGCTATTGCAGCGCCGCATTAAATTGTGATGAGTTTAGAGCTACATTCAAAATCTCGCGGAATCTTAGAATTGTGGTTAGGTTTAGGATAATAGCATAGAGTAAAAGGACGAAAACTGCGCACATCTGGCGAGATTTTGGTCTGGCGTTTTTCTGCTAACCTAATCGGCTTTGCTGCTGCCATCTGGTGGTGGGTGATCGCGCATGCGCAGAAAGCACAGGTGTACTCTTAATCTGAAGGCTGCAGCCTGCGCAGGTCGCATACGTCATCGATCCTGGTTTATTTAAGTTACCTGATCATTAAATTCGCAGGTCATAAGCATATTGCAACAATTTACGATTAATTAATAAATTTTATAATTGTTAATATTCTAAAATAAGACGTCTTGATGACGTATGCAGCCTAGATATGCGACCTCCGGAGGCAGCAGCGAAACGGAAGATCATGACGTGAAAATGTTGTATTGCTTTACCATATTCATTCATGTTAAATAAAAAATTATTTTATAAAAGTATGTTAAGCAAAGGTAATATGTGTATAATATCAGCACAGCTGTGAATTGTGTGTTATGTTTGTAAAAGTATAATAAAGTGTTTAATTGTGAATGTTTGTGTGTATCAGGAAGAGTCAGCCCCACTACGAGAGAGCGCGCGTCATCGACGCTACACATCTGAACGCGACGCGTCGCCCAAAGACAAGAAAGATGAGAAGAGACGAGGGGTCAAGCGTCCAAGTGAGTCAAATCTACAGCAAATCTCTAAACTCTGCAGATCAAACGATGCAACAAAAGACAAGAGAGATCAAAGTGAGATGTTTGGTGTTCTGTTGTTTTATGTTGCATAAGTCAAGATATTTAATAAAACATTATAAAACACTGTTGAAGTATTGTGAAGTGAAATGTTTTTTAACCCTATAATAAAAGTAATCCAGGTGTGAAGTGGTGCATTATGGGTAACACCTGTTGTGTGTGTGTTTAGGGTGGGCAGTGTGCTGTCAGCGGGTGTTCCTGTCATGGATCGGGGCAGAATGGATCTTTCTGATGTTGTTGGGAGTGTTTCTTGCACTCCTAAGTTTTTTCATGGATATCTTCATCTTCCTCTTCGCAGATGGTGAGTGGGTGTTTAAAATATTATAATTATTGTATTAAATTATTGTATAATTTATACTTAAGTTTTTGCTTTCTCTCTCTCCAGCACACAGGTTTCTCTATCATGCTTCGGATAGTAATGTGATGTTGCAGTATTTGTCATGGGTCACATTTCCGTTACTTCTCATGCTTTTTGCGGCAGGAATCACACAGCTGTTGGCACCTCAAGCTGCTGGTGAGACGCACATCACACACACACTTCAGTCCTAGGGTTGCAAAGGGGCGGCACATTTCGGGAAACTTTCCATGGTACCTTAATCTGGGGAATTTTGGAAATATTCCAAATTGTAAACTTAACAGATTTATGGGAATTTACGTGAATTACGTGCTGTGTGCATGGAAAAATGTGCAGGGTAGAAATATAACTGAAATGCATTAAATCTTGTTGTTTTAAAAAAAAGATATAATGCTTCAAGAATTTTTTTTAACTATATTTAAGTTCCCTGTTATAGGCAACTCTGCAATTTTTTTAATTTAAAATGAATTCCCATATATTCCCGTTCATTCTCATGGAAAGTTACCAGCCTCCTGGAATTTTGCAGCCCTTCTCAGCCCTCACACAAACCTAAATACATTTATAGTATTTAAAATATAACATGATTTGGCTAATTAACTAATCTCTTTACTATATATGTCAAGAGTTGAACTGGCCCTTCTTGTTGAGTCAGATTTTTCCCAGGTTATCCCAACCTGAGCCTGATTTATTTTTGTTATCATTATATTAGATTATTATACAAGATATTTGACTAGTAATGCATCCATAACACAATTCAATAACTACACAGATCTGATACTGAATCTGCCTGTATTTCTTCATTATTCATGTTTTCATCTCAATTTAAGGGTCTGGCATTCCTGAAATTAAGACGATCTTAAGAGGTGTGATGTTAAAGGAATATCTCACATTTAAAACATTAGTGACCAAAGTTGTCAGCCTGGTCTGTGTCCTGGGAAGTGAATTGCCTGTGGGCAAAGAGGTAAACACACACACACAGACGCATGTAGAAATGTACAGTATATATCTACATGTATATATAAAATAAGTGGATAAATGTTTGTTTGTTTCTCTTTTGAAGGGGCCGTTTGTTCACTTCGGTGCTATGTGTGCTGCTATTGTTTGTAAATTCATGTCTTTCTTCAGTGATATTTATAAGGTATGTTATAATGTTTCACAGGTGTTGATTACTTTTTTTGTAAACCGCACACCTGACCTGTCTAATGTCTTTAAATAACCACAAGATCAATGTTTGTGGTAACCGTGGTAGAGGAATAATTGTCTCCGGTTCTTTGAATTATTTGAAAATAATGCTTCGCGTCATGCTGCATTACCACCTTGTGTGTGCATTATTTTTGAATAATTCAACGGCCTGTCATCAATTATTCCTTACATAATGTATGGTGTGTGTTTGTTGAACAGAACGAAGCCCGAAACCTGGAGTTGCTCACCGCTGGTTGTGCAGTCGGGATCGGTTGCTGCTTCGCTGCTCCTCTTGGAGGTGTGTTGACATTTCTGACAACATATACCCTAATTGATATGTATGGCAGATGGTTTAAAGGTGCAGTGTGTAGATCTAGAACAAACGGCACAGCCCACAGCTCACCCCTCCCTTTAAAGCACATAGAGAAGCTACGGTAGCTTGTCTGTGTCATCGTCTGAGAAAATGTTTTAATAAAACGCGCTCTGTACAACAGTTTGTCCATATTAGGGCTAATGTAGAAATATGATGACTTCCATGTAAGGGGACCCGCGGCGTATTTAAATAAAACGGCTAATTTTAAGGTAATTAAAACAATATGGTTTATTATGTAAGGTCTTTATACACCACTGATAATATAGTTAATAGATAATATAGATCCTTCAAAAAGTTACACACTGCACCTTTAATCTGAATGAACATACAGTATGACTAAATTCTGGATTGATTTATGAATAATTTATGAAACAATTGTGTTGAGTTGTGTTGTGTGTTTCAGGTGTGTTGTTCAGCGTCGAGGTCACCTCAATGTTTTTTGTGGTAAGAAACTACTGGCGAGGGATGATGTCTGCAACGTTTGGGATCTTCATCTTCAGACTGCTGGTGGTGTGGAACAAAGAAGAAGGTTTGGATTCATCAAATAAATTATCATTACCATAGTTAAGTGTACTCAAGTAAACTCATTTGGTTTTATACTGTAGATGTTTAGATGTTTAATACTGAATATGATTTAAACACTTCAGTATATTTATTACTGCTTCTCTCTCTTTGTCAGAGACTATCATGGCTCTTTTTCCAACAACCTTCAGGCTTGATCATCCTTTTGACCTACAGGAGCTTCCAGTCTTCATCGCTATGGGGTAAAGCAGCATTAAGATTGCACATTAAATCAACAAGTAAATCTGTAGATGGAGCTGTGATCAGCTGTTGAGTTTATAACTAATAATACAACGTTTACATGATACAGTGTTGATATGTGAAGGGTCAAGCTGTTTGGTTGATGTGACATGTCCTGGTGTAAAGACACTGCATTTAAAAAAAAACATGCATGTTGCAACCACGTCACTCCCTGTTTATAGGGGTGTCTAGATTTGAACAAAATGTAAACGGCCCCTAAAGGTTAGAGGTTTGATTCCCAGATAACATACTAATGAAATGTATAAGTGTCTTTCAGATAAATAAATGTAAAGTTTGAATCACTTTTCTAGTTCAATTTAATTTTGAATGGTCTTATTGTGTAAGACATTGGGTGATTCTTACAAAATACAGAATTAGAAGGTGTCCAGCATCAGAATTTTCCTTTTTTTGTTGCACATATAAGATTAAGGTCCGAACTTACTATAACCATTATTTTTAGAGGATTTAAAAATATATATTTCTTATAGAATTATTTCAATTGTTTAGATTATCATTATCAAAAAATTATCATTACCGCAACATGATATTACATTAAATGTATGCATTTACAAACTCATGTTTGGGTAATGAGAACTAAAAAGTTGTCTAGGTACTATGACAAACAAAATTTCAACTTTAATCTGGAGAGAAAAAATAAGAACTGCTTACCTGGTAGCCATCTTGAGTGTCACAGTCAATTATGTCCCTTACAACAAATAAAAAAAAATGTAAGTTCCTTGAACAATGATTGAAAATTCTTGCAGAGGATGAGAAAATTATATTAATATTCCTTATTATTGTCTCTACATTTACCAATGATCACTAAACACCACATGTTTCTTTACTGTAAATGTTTATAGTATAACGTGCACTGAAGCGCTTTATTTTTTATATTTTTTAAATTATACATTTTCCATGTCAAAGAACCCAAATCCAGTCATGGACACATTGCGGTAATGAAAATTTTCCCCTTAAATGTGGAAAAAAACAACAAAATTGTTTTGTATGAAGTCATTTGAAATCATGTGCAAAATAGTACATGAAGAGATGTTTGTAACTGTATGCTTTTTATTTTGATAGCATTTACTTTTTTTATCAAAATGTGTCATGACATCTCATAAGTCTAATTTCGTGAGAATCACCCCATTGTGTTTAATGTACAGCAGTCCTATGTTGTCTCTTTAATCATTGTTGTTAACTGTATTCATTTAAAAGAGAAGTGAAACGTTTCAACTCAGCAAATATCTCACTTAAGTGAACACACACACACACAACTATAACAGATGTCTCTCTCTCTCTCTCTCTCTCTCTCTCTCTCTCTCTCTCTCTCTCTCTCTCTCTCTCTCTCTCTCTCTTTCTCTCTGCAGAATAGTTTGTGGGTTTGGTGGAGCTTTCTTTGTCTATTTAAATGGACAGATTACTCGATTTGTGAAGAAACAGAAAGCTATGAACAACTTCCTTATATCAAAGTTAGTGTTGTTAGTCCTGTATGTGTGTATTTGTTTCATGCCAACATAAGGGAAATGTTGTTGTAAGGGGAAATTTTCTAATGGGGCGTACACACCAAACGCAGATTCAAAGATTTGCGCAAGTAGATTATATACAAAGTCAACGAAAAAGTGCAAATAGACATCTACTTGTGGTGTGATTGCTGTAAAAACATGCGCTATCAAACAAGTCCTCGCGCAAGTTGAAAATATTCAACTCAAGTGACAATTTCGCATGACACGAAGTTAAATCCTGCAGGTAATCTTGAGCGAGAACCATGATGCTTTGCGTTCGGTGTGTACGTTGCATAAGAATGCAGTTATTTTAGCATTCATGTTAAAGCTGCAATCAGTAAAAATTAGTCTCTTTATTTTACCCCAAAGTGTTATGGGGCGTACACACCAAATGCGACTTTAACGATTTGCACGAGTAGATTACATACAAAGTCAAAGCAAAGACACGAATAGACGTGTACTTGTGCGTGGTGATACGAATGACGCAAATTGGTCGGCGCGATTGCTGCAAAAACATGCGGTATTCGCCTCAAACAAGTTTCTGTGCAAGTTGAAAATATTCAACTCAAGTGACAATTTCGCATGACACGAAGTTAAATCCTGCGGGTAATCTTGAGTGAGAACCCTGATGCTTTACGTTCGGTGTGTAAGCAGCATAAGAATGCAGTTATTTTAACATAAATGTTAAAGCTGCAATCTGTAAAAATCTGTCTCTTTATTTTACCCTAAAGTGTTATGGGGCGTACACACCAAACGCGACTTTAACGATATTCACGAGTAGATTGCATACAAAGTCAATGCAAAGGCACGAATAGACCTATACTTGTGCGTGGTGATGCGAATGATGCAAATTGGTCAGCTTGATTGGCGCAAAAACATGCGCTATTCGCCTCAAACAAGTCTTTGCGCAAATTAAAAAAATATTCAACCCGAAAATTTTGCATGACACGAAGTTAAATCCTGAGGGTAATCTTGAGTGAGAACCCTGATGCTTTACGTTCGGTGTGTAAGCAGCATAAGAATGCAGTTATTTTAACATAAATGTTAAAGCTGCAATCTGTAAAAATCTGTCTCTTTATTTTACCCTAAAGTGTTATGGGGCGTACACACCAAACGCGACTTTAACGATATTCACGAGTAGATTGCATACAAAGTCAATGCAAAGGCACGAATAGACCTATACTTGTGCGTGGTGATGCGAATGATGCAAATTGGTCAGCTTGATTGGCGCAAAAACATGCGCTATTCGCCTCAAACAAGTCTTTGCGCAAATTAAAAAAATATTCAACCCGAAAATTTTGCATGACACGAAGTTAAATCCTGAGGGTAATCTTGAGTGAGAACCCTGATGCTTTACGTTCGGTGTGTACGCAGCATAAGAATGCAGTTATTTTAACATAAATGTTAAAGCTGCAATCTGTAAAAATCCGTCTCTTTATTTTACCCTAAAGTGTTATGGGGCGTACACACCACAAGCGACTTCAGTCATTTGCACAAGTAGATTACATACAAACTCAATGCAAAGGCGCGAATAGACGTGTACTTGCGCGTGGTAATGCGAATGACGCAAATTGGTCGGCGCGATTGCTGCAAAAACATGCGCTATCACCTCAAACAACTCTTCGCGCATGACATTCATGTTAAAGCTGCAAACAGTACAAATCAGACATTGAGCAAGTACATGTCTCTTTTTTTTTACCTAAAGTGTTATGGGGCGTACACACAAAACGCAACTTCAACGATTTGTACGAGTAGATTACATAAAAATCAATGCAAAGACGTGAATAGATGCAAACTTGTGCAGGGCGATGCGATTGAAGGGCTCATTATAGCTCATTATAGCCTCGGCGGCATAGGTGCACGTCAGCTTATGGCGTAGCTACGGTGTAGAACCTATGCATGACTATAATGCCAGATTGACAAAAATTGGGCGGCACGATTGCAGCGAAAACGCGCTATTTGTCTCAAACGCATCTTCATGCAAGTCAAAAATATTCAAATAAAGTCACTTGTAATCTTGATCAAGGAACTCGAAGCTTCGCATTTGGTGTGTACACAGCATAAGTTTGATATCATTTGACTTGTAAACATAAGTACATATAGTCACATATAATAAATTTTTTAAATGGAGATAACAAAAGTTACAGCTTGCAAAATGATTTGGTATGTTGGTCTGTAATGATAAATGATGCAATGATTATAATGAGCTCTATATGAGATTATATGTTTTAATTTATGTGAATGTGTGTTTGTATGTTATTTTGTGTAGCTGTTTTGTTTTCTCTGGTCTGGTGTCAGTGTTTATATCAACACTTACGTTCCCTCCGGGCTTTGGACAATTCATGGCTGGACAGGTAACACACACATGTTTATTCAAACACACACACATTACATCACTTATTTAATCGTTTCATCTTATCTGTGACATCATTTCCTCCTCATAGCTTACACAAAAGGACTCCTTGATTTCATTTTTTGACAATCGCACCTGGTCAAGAGATGGGATTGTGGAAGACTTTGATCAAGACGATCATTTATCTGCCTGGAAACATCCACAGGCCAATGTCTTTGTAGTCCTGTCTGTGTTTGTCTTCATGAAGGTGAACAAACACACACGCGCACACACACACATGAACGCACACACACACACTCACTGAACATGTTTATTGTGTGTGTTTGTGTCTGTATTGTTGTGTAGTTCTGGATGTCAGCTCTCTCCATAACACTTCCTATACCATGCGGTTCATTTGTACCTGTGTTTGTTATCGGTAAGTGTGTGTTGTTGTCTCATTAGATCAGTAACCATTACACGTATCATCTGATGTGATACACAGAAGTGTGTGTTTGTGTTTATGTGACAGGTGCTGCATTCGGACGTTTGGTTGGTGAAGGCATGGCCACTTTATTTCCGGATGGCATTGAAACAGATGAAGTTTATCACCCTGTCGTCCCTGGAGCTTACGCTGTCGTGGGTGAGAAACGCACAAACAATCAGAAAGTAAAATCACACATCAGGAGAAGCTTTGAGAAGATCAGATGTATATAATGTGTTCTTGCATTAATTTAATTTGCCTGTTGTGTTTGTAGCGGCAGCGGCGTTGACGGCAGGAATCACTCATACGATCTCCACCGCGGTGATCATGATTGAGTTAACAGGACAGATCAGATACGGTCTGCCCATCCTCATCGCTGTCATTATCTCCAACATCATCGCACAGAATCTTCAGCCGTCCATCTACGACTCAATTATCCGCATTAAGAAGCTGCCGTACCTGCCTGAGATGGGCTGGGGTCACCAAGAGTGAGATTCATAATCGAAACAAAACATTTTATTTATTGATCAATCCATCACTCGCATAAGCAATGCTTTATTTGTTTTACATTTGTATTTCTCTCTCTAGCAAGTATAATATCCATGTGGAGGACTTTATGGTGAGAGATGTTCGATATATCAGTCTGAAGTCCACCTACAAAGATCTGCTCAAGATCCTCCGCACAACAAAACTCAAGAAGCTGCCGCTGGTGAAGTCTGCAGGTACACAAGCACACAAACACACACACACACACGCGCGCGCATGCACACAAACATACACAAACAGGGGCGCCAGGCATATGAGCCTATGAGAACAATGCAAACATGATTTTCTTACTTAGTATTTTTGTCTTGTTTTCAGTACAAAAAGTAAAAAATTCTTAAATCAAGATGCATTTTCTTGATGAGCAAAATGACCTAAGAAATACGTCTAATTTTTAGACAAAAAATTATACCCCAAAATATCATTTTATAGCCTAATATATTAAGTTTCTCCTGCTGCCGGTAAAGGTGCTAATTTAGTAAATGCCTCTGTTGATCGTATTTGGTGAAATAGACAAACGACCAAAGCAATCATACGGGTTGGAGGATATGTTGAATATAAAATTCCATACGTTTTCAAACCTTATTTGGTAAACCAGATTTTTTTAAAGAGAAACTTCTTTATAAAAATGACTTAGTATCTTATTAAAACAAGATACAACTAAGAATATTTGAAAACATTACAACAAAGGTACAGTGAAATGCACCAGTTCTGATAAAACAATTACATATCGGATTTAATGTAAAGGATTTAAGACATCTTTAAAAGAAGACAAATTACTTAAATCTACCCATTATACATAAACATAATTAAAAAATTGTTATAATATTATATATAATAAAAACAATTGATTAGTAAAATCAGTTTTTGCATCATTCTCATTACATTTACTACACCACCAGCGTGCTGTATTCTGGCCAGATTGCGCATGCTCATGTTACGTTTTAATTTTGACTTAGTTTCTTATTATTATGAGAAAGTATCTTATAAATATAAAATAGCAAGTCATTATTATGATAAAGTTTTAAATGACATACTATTACTGACTGTTTGTTAAGAACTTTTAATTTTCTGCTCATTTTAGAGTCGATGATCTTGTTGGGATCTATTGAGCGTGCTCAGTTATGTTCGCTCATAAAGCAGCGTGTGCAGGAGTTGCGAGAGCGTGTCGGCGGTGAGGGACGATATGAAGCTCACTTCCAGGTCAGTCACGCAACGTCAATCTTTACATTCACATTAACACAACGTTTGTTGTTAAAGAGCCTTCACGGTAACACTGTGTTGTGTTTGTGTTGTAGACGTCTACAGGTGAATCCTCTGCTGCTTCTGCTGATCCTGTTTCTCTTAAATCAGCACTGAGGAGATCATCTGACACTGAGGAAACAACAGATACGCCAACAAGTAAACATACAACCATATGAAACATGCGTTGTTCCTTAACACAATATATTTATGATGAAACTATAATTATTGATTCATATCAACATCTCAGTTCATCAGTCTGGTCTGACAGACATTATTGAAGTCTTCTGTAGTGCAGCTTTAATGAATGACAGAATATGAAATATATATTCAGTTCTTTAGTGATGAATCATGCAAAATTTGAGCTTTAGTTTGTTTTTATTTATTATATCAAAAGTAAAAGCAGTGTACAGGTTGTACTATGGTAAACATGGTATTATAAGTGTGTGAGTTTTGTCTTTTAGAGTCGAGCAGCATCTTGAAGAATCTGTTGTTTGGTGATGCTCAGGCGGTCATGATAGAGGTGATTATTTAAATAATCTACACACATACTCTACATGTATGTTTGACTTTATTAATGAGCTCATCTCAAATCAGGCTTATGATATTTTCAATCCTCTAACCCTCAGTGAAGCATCTGCATGACATTACATATACAGTAGTGCTGGGAAATGATTAATCGTGATTAATCGCATACAAAATAAAAGTGCATTTTTGCCTAATATATGTGTCTGTACTGTGTGTAATAATTATGTATATTTAAACACACACACATACATATATACATTTCAGAACATTTTTATTTATATATCCATTTTTATTGTTAATATATAATATATAAAAATATAAATAAATATATATACACATGTAAATGTTTCTTAAATACATACATGAATGTGTGTGTATTTATATATACATAATAATTACACACAGCTCACACTCATATATTATGCAAAAAAGCACTTTTATTTTGTATGCGATTAATCGCGATAAAAATATTTTCCCCAGCATTACATGTCGACTTTTATTTAGTAAAGAGAAGTGATTAAAGTATGCAATGAAATCAGATATTTCCCTCACAAATCTTAAAATTTATTTAAGTTATCAATCAATGAATGAGTATGTCTGTTTAATTCATATGGATTAGGGCCGCATACGATTAATCACAACTAATCGTTTGCAGAATAAAAGTTTTCGTTTACATAATATATGTGTGTGTGTGTAAAATAATAATGTAAATATAAATACACGCACATGAATGTATGTATAAGAAATACTTACCTGTGTATTTACATTTTCATATTTAAATACAATTTATATTATATATAAATAATGAATATTTAATACAGAAATATTTTTTTTCCTGAACATTATACATGCATTTGTGTATTAATGTATACATAATTATTATACACAGTACACACACACACACATATATGATGTAAACAAAAACTTTTATTATGAAAACGATTAGTCGCGATTAATCTTTATGCAGCTATTTGTGTGTGTTGTTGTGATATTTACTCTTTTCTCTCTCCAGGATGACGGGGATGCAGATGGTGAAAGGATCCTTCGAGAGGTGAGAAAAATAAAACACACACATGCATTCACTTTAGTAATTAAAGATCGATTTGTTATATTAGGCACTTGGGGCATGCACATCTGTAATGATAAAATCATAATAAGGGTTACAGGTGTAACATAACACATAATGAGAAATAGAGAATGTAGAAATAGACCAAAAATACATTTGCATGATTAAGATCATTAATTGTTAAATCGTATATAATCATATTGGACATTTTAATGCATATAATAACAGAAAGTACACATTTAGATTAATTTTCTATCTTGGGCTTAGTTTAAATAAAGAGATGTTTCAAACCAGCATCTTAAAATATCCATGACCTGTACCCAAAATGATTGAATATGAGTTTATTCCCATATAAAGTACAAAAAATACAGATTGCATTTCCAACATAAATGATGATTTAATACTTTCTTCATATAAAAAGCAGGAAAAAGCACAAACATCAATTTAAGTTGGGTGCTCGAACAAAAAAATGTAATAGTATAAAAATGCAAAGTCAGCAACACCAAAAAAAAATCAAAGTCTGATGAAGAGGCTGCGTGCTTGTAACGTTACCTGCCATGCATAGTTTTTAAAAATCAAATCTTTTGATATTTTTGGAGCTTTGGTGTTGCTGACTTTGCACTTTTATACTATTAGTTTTGTTTTGTTTTTTCATATAAAATCTGTTTCTATCCTCACCCTCACACAAATCTCTGGTCATTTCTACATTTTCATCATCGTTTCATTTGTTTATTAAATCATCTAAACTGCTGCTGATGCTGTAACTGAGAGTCATGTATGATTAACTGTGAATACAGATTAAGGAGTGGGAGGAGCAACAGCTTGACGAGCAGGTGGACTTTAATAATTGTAAGATTGATCCCGCCCCCTTCCAACTGGTGGAGAGAACCTCCCTACACAAGGTGTGTGTGTGTGTTGTTTAGTTAATGTATCAGTTAATGAGTTTAAGTTTTAAGATGATTAATTTCATGTGTTTGAATATCTCTGACAGACCCACACCATGTTCTCTGTGCTGAGTCTGAATCACGCATACGTCACCAGTATCGGACGACTTATTGGGGTTGTTTCACTGAGAGAGGTCAGATGTCACCAAGAAAACATAAGAATAAAATTGACTAGATTTTTGTTAATTTGTGTGTTAGAGTTATTTTTTGCTAATATGTGAGGGACTTTTATTTAACTAAAAGATGTATATTTTGTCTAAAAAATAGCCAAACAATAAGACATTTTCATTTTAGTTGTTTTAGTCTTATTAAAGACATCTATTAGTATGACATTTAATTAATATGACAGAGAGCGCATCTGTATCGTAAATAAAACTAACAGGAGATCAATTGATTAACATTTAGACTTTTATTACATTTACATGTCGTTTACATTAGGCATTAAGCAGACGCTTTCATGTAGAGATTTAAAAAGTGAGGAAGGAAAGCGTGAAGATTTGTCATTATGCGCATATTCTTTATTTGTGTAGAAAAAAATAAGTAGGCAATAATAATGAATAATATCCTTTATATAATAATAATATAGAAAATGTATATAACAATATATAATGTAGAAAATATTATAATATAATAATGTAAATGTTATATATCAACATTATTATGTACATTATAATTATAGACTAGTATTTTATTATAGCGTATGTAATTATTGTGTACACTTGCTTTTTGTGGTTCTTAAATTTTGTCGTACATTTAGAAGACATTTTGATGCAAATGTTTTTTTTTAATCATGATTTGTTCGTGAAAACATATGTACGCTACGGAGCCCCTAAGGGGACATTGGGCAAAAATTAAATAAAGTTTAGTTTCGCGTGCGCACGTGATAGTTTCACATGCGCACATGAAACTTTCGCGTTTAGTTTTGCGTGCTCACGTGAAACTTTCGCTTGAGCAAGCGAAACTAAACGTAAAAAATAATTCTGCACATGAAGGTTTCGCGTGAGCACATGAAACTAATTTTTTTTACTCCAATGTCACCTTAGGTGCTCAAATTCATGTGTACGCATGCTTAGTGAATGAGACCCATTGTGCTTAAACGTACAATAAACAATTATAATAATTCATGTCTTTAATGAACACATCAACATTCGCAATGATGCAAAAATTGCACTTTATAAATGACCTTGCTGTTCTTACCTGGATGACTCACAACTCTTTTGATGTTTTGTGATAGTTGTTCATGAGTTTTATCTGAATTATTTAACTGCCTATTGATCTGTCGGCTTCCAGCACATTCTTTGCTTTTCCAGCATCTTCATATTTGAACCTTTTCCAATGACTGTATAATGTTGAGGACAAATTATTGACTCATACACAACTATTACAAAACAAAAACAGGGAAGTTGTACACTTATTTTTTCCACAGCACTGTAAATGTATAATGGGATGTGTTCAATAAAGACATGAAAGATTATAATTGTTTGCAAGGTTCGTAGCTTTTGTGTTGTTGTTGTATAGACATTAATGAAATAATAATGACAAGCATGTGTGTTAGGGCATTAATACAATTGTGTGGAGGAAAACTACGTTTGAAAAAAGTTTTGGGGCGCCAAAACTAATCTTGCATACCCCTCAACAAATGTTCAGTTGCGCCCCTGCTGTCATTGACTGTGTGTGTTTATTTATATTTGTATTATTTCTCTTTCATTTGTGTTGTAGATGCGTAAAGCGATCGAAGGCTCATTAACAGACGAGGGCTTGAAGTTGCGTCCTGTGCTGGTCAGTTTTCAGGATTGTGGGACGGGCGCTAACAACTTCATTACAGAGAAAACTAAAGTCCAAAAACTACTGGATCCTGACATCAACCTGACACAACAACCAAACACCTCAGATCACTGATGACACTCATACATGACGACCAATTCCATTACTGATTGGATGATTTGTTTTGTTTTATTCTGAGGGGAGGAATTGAAAGTTGAGTTTGGTATCCTGAGTTTAAATCGGTCGTGTGTTAAAGTTAACATGAGCCGTCTGTCACAGAGAATACAGTACATTTATTTCTTTTTCAAAATGACTTCAAAGGGTTTTGGTAGTTGTTTATGTAGATGACAAAATGTTAAATTATACGAAAAAAATGCACACCCAAGGTGGTTATTCGACGCGAAGCAGAATGCGGTAACACCGCGAGTGTGCATTATTTTTGAATTATACAAAGGACAATTATTCCTCTTATACCACCGTTACCACTAAATTTATCTGGTGGTAATATAAAGACATTTGACACATCAGGTGTGCGTTACAGAATAATAATCAACACCCATGAAACACTTCTCAACCAATCAGAATAAAGCATTCAAAAGACCCGTAACATAAGTACAATGTGGTAAAAAGTAAACCCACCTCATACGGCAAAAATATATATATTTCAAATATAATTTTAAATAGAATGGCCAAAAATATACTGAATATATATATTTAAATGTGTACAGAAATGTATTTTTCACCAATATATTTTTGGCCATTTTTGTATATTTTGCGATGTATTTTATATTTTAAAGCATTTATATTAACATCACATTGAAAGAAAAACTTTGTTTGCCACAAAACTGTAAACATAACAATAAATGTAAACATATTTTGGCCCGCAAAAAAATATATTTTTGGCATATGGGTTGAAAAATTTGAAATGTATTTGTTGCCTCTGAAACATTTTGAAATATATGTCAATGATTAAAATAAAATATATTTTCAAATTCACAAATATACTTAATTAAGCTTTACTTTCTACAAAATGCATTTAGCATATATTTAAAATATATATTTTGGCCAGAGAAATGTATTATTTAATTTTGTTGGCCGTGTTGATGTGGATGTAAAAATCTTTAATAACCACTAATGTATTAGATGTTGAGAAATCGAAACGTTCCTGTCCACTGTTTTCTATTGAAGTTCATTTTCATAACTTTCTCTTTAGTGAATATAAGCAGAGAGCAACTCTTCACAGTAATGTAGTTTTTTTTATGTTGCTGTAAACTGTAAATTGCATCATGAAGTTAAAACAACTTGGTTTTGCAAGTCAAGTTGACATAACTTATAATCAAGTAGAAATTTTTTTGTTTTTTCAAGTAGAAAAACGTTTTGTTAAAGTAACGTAAAAATGTATGTTGATTTGACAAAAGTGCTGCATATTTTAACAATGTGTCATCTTCTTTTGATTTGGTGCTAACAAACCTCAGGCTGTAGGGGGCGACAGAGTTTCCCTTAAATGCCATTAAACCAGATGTGTTTGTCTTAATTCAGCAGTTTTATATGATTGGTTAAAACATTAAATAATAAGTAATGTGTGCATTTGCCTAATAGCCAGTTTATACTGTCAGAGAAATGGCATTTTATTTTAAAACATATAAAAATGATTTTTATATGTTTTATATGATTTTTGTGGCTTTTTGTAAAATGTTGTAATTTCTCAATGAAGTACTTACACAACTGAATGATAAACCTCATCTCTTTATTGTGTTGATTTATCAAATATTAAAATAAGATTATGATAACAAACCTTAATGCAGATCACAGGGACAGCAAACCAAACATAACAAACCATTTGTAGAGTTTTATAGAGGGAATGGATTCACAATAACACATGCTTAATCATTAATGAATGACAATAATATACACTACAGTATTTCGGGACAACAATGTGTGCACTGTAAACCGTATATATGTGTGTGTGTGTGTGTGTGTGTGTGATGAGGGCGGGTGATGTTTTTCTAAAAATACTACACAAAAAAATCTATTCTTTGAAATGAGTGAATAAATAGGCCATGACATTCACATAGCCATCATCTCAACACATAGTTTTGACCCGTATGCTTGACACCGGTTTATACTTCACTAGAGGTCAGAATGTGATGTCAGAGGTCAAAGTTCAGAGAGATCAAAGCCTCAAATCATCAGAAATCTTAACTTTGTGTTTATTGATTGACTGCAGTTGTTACACTTGAGATGTTATTCATGACAATAAAGCCATAAAAACACAATTCAGATCAATTAAATCAACTTATATAATTTCTTAAAGATCTGCTAGAATTAATCTTTGTGTTGATTTATGGTATTTTTAATGAAAATGTAGGCTAATATATTTGTCCTCTTTGTTAATAATAATTGCTGACTGGATTGATATTTGTGCTTTTTCTTGTGCAGTGATTAATAATTTCCCTTATTCACATTTTGATGTATGATGTAACAGTCAGTGTCTTCTCAGAAATTTCTAGAACTTGTTTCTTTACGAGGTTAAAATAATCATTAACCATCTGTCAGAGGTTATTAGAGTAACTCAACATCAACAACTCAAGATGTTTGTGGTTGAAAAGAGCAGCACACACACACACAGACACGCGCGCACGCACGCACGCACGCACGCACACACACACACACACACACACACACACATACATATACACAGAATTGAATTAGGTGGTTAAGACTTTTATTATTGTGGGGACATTGGGATCTCACATGTATAAATTCAAAGCATTCAAGCACTGACAAAAGTGTAAAGAATATATTAATAATTTATTTGTCATAAAAACACACACACACTCACACATCTGAGCACAAACCGAGGCTCTGTAGTACACACAAGTTTAGACCAAAAACTTTACTTAGCTCTGCCAAAATAACTACAAGATTTATAAAACATCTACTAGTGTGCATGAAGTTTAACATGTGTTTTGTAGATTGAAATGACAGAAGTGAATTCCACCACGAGATGGAGACTATTATTACCTCATTTATTTGTTAAATATTTTGAGAAGTTTTTGTTTGAGATCATGAGATACAGAGATGCAGTGACTCACATCAGACAGTAGAGGGCGTCAGTGCTGCTCAACACACATTTACAGTAACACAGTTTTACACTGTAAATAAAGTTAAAACAACTTGGTTTTGCAAGTCAAAACCTACTATTTTAAGTTTTGTATTTTGAAAAGTTGACATAACTTATCAAATCAAGTTGAAATTATTTAACTTTTTTATGTTGATTTGACAAAAATGCTGCATATTTTTTACAAAATATATAATAATGTCTTTGATGTCTTTTAAAAGCTATATTTCCTACAACTATTCTTTAAACTGTGCAGATTACTGTAGTGGCAAATAAACGTTATTCATTTAACTCATTAAATGGTTCATAGGCTGATAAACTGTAATGAAGGTTTAGTTTTATTCTGATTTATTAGTCTTTATCTTTAAACACGTCTTATTTTATCTGCTTCTTTATTCAGGTGTGCCTGTGTGTTTCTGGGAAAAATTACACACACAATAATAAAACTTTTAATACTGACTTTTACACAATAATAAAACTTTTAATTCGAGCTGAATTTAACTGATTTGTCACGACACATTCTGGGCACCTCTATAAAGTGCATTTTTAGATAAAAATATGCAAGAAATGTTTATTGCTTTAAAGGGATAGTTCACCCAAAATAAAATTTATTTCATCATTTTCTCACTCTCATGTTGTCACAAACCTGTATACATTTATTTGCTTGATAAACACAAATTAAGATATAGGCCTCATTCACTTCCATAGTATTCTTTTTCCTACTATGGAAGTCAATGGGGCCTCAGTTTGGTTACAAACATTCCTTAAATACCTTCGTGTTCATCAAAACAAACTATCTGTTTAAGAAACTATAAAACTGAACTAAAACTATTTAAAAATAGAATACACTTCTGAACGTCGATTTCGATTTTTTTCATAGTTTTTTTTTTACAGTTCTATTAATGATTTATCAAATCACACTTACATAATCTTCTAAACTAATCCATAAAGCCTTAAAATGTGCCGCTGTCTGTTCAAAGCACACCGCGTTTCGTGCGTATGCGCGCGAAGTGGGCGCTGACTGGATAAGGAGAGTAGGCGGAGACTGGATAAGTAAAGTGGGCGGAGACTGTAAGTCTGTAAGACTCTAGCAAACTTCTTTCACACACGAGCACTGTGACAGAGTTTCATAACGCGAGAATCGCGCTGCTTCACGCGCACTGCCACGCTCGCGTGTTTCAGTGTGTGTGAAAGTTTGTGTGCATTTTTTTTTTTTTTGGTATTTTTGTCTGTGTTTGTGTGACAAAGAGAGAGAGAGAGAGTTACAGTCATGGCTGAGGACGGATCAGATCAGCGCGCTCTGCAGTATGAACAAACTTTGGTGAGTGTTTCTGCTCTTTTTGTGTTTTTATAGAGAGTCACGCGAGTGCTCGTGCCACACAACACACACCGGTGTTATCAGATTGAATGTGATTGTGTATCTGTGGTTATAAGGGTCTGTTTGCTGTCTGTCTGAGTGTTTCTCGTGAGTTTTTGGGCTGAAGATGAGAGCGTTACCTGTACAACGTGTCTGATCTCAGTTACCCGTGAAAGTAAAAGTTTTACTCAGTTTAACTGAAGCTCTGGCGTATAGTTTACATTTAAAGTGCAAACTCATTAAAGTGTCTCTCTCACATTACTAGAAAGCTCTCATTGTTTTCCTCATAGAAATGAATAAGTATGACGTACCTGTATGGGCGGGGCTTCACACACACACCTGTGGTCCTGTGAAGTCACATAATACCAAACACAATACATTCATGTATTCATGACAATATTTATTAGAAGAGATCTAACAATAAACCAAACAGGACAAACTATCTGTGGAGTTTTATATAGAGAGTATTGATTCACAAAAATATTAATAATAATAATATACAGTACAGTATTTCAGAACAACAATGTGTGTACTGTAAAAACCGTATGTTACACATTGTTATTATTTAAAAAAAAAAGATAAAGATTCATATCAGTTGTTACGCAACACTGCTGAATCAACACAAACAGTCACCCACATGCGTTTACACTTTTACTTTTTTTCATTTTTGTCTCATCTCTGTTGTGTTTTAGCATTGCTGCACTATCCATGTTAAAGCTTTAAGCGTATCACTTAAATTATCACATTACGGTTCACTTTTGTTGTAGTGCATTGTGGGTATTGAAAGATTAAATGAGAACAGGAACTGTAGTTTTATATCATGTCCTGTTTGCTTTATCACAGAGTTTGGCCCAGTTTTGGGGCGTAAGAATGAGCGTGCATGTGTTTAAAAAAAAAGATTCATATCATTTGTCTTATCGCTGTCATTTGATGTCTGGCTGGAAAACGCAATAATGGGATCAATACGTCGTGTGTGTGTTGTTGAAATAGATAAGTGTGTCCTCTGAGCCTTTAAACGTGTCATAATGGAGTTATTGATTAGTTTTGTTCATGTAAAGTGTGTAATGGGTCATTTAGGTAATAAATAACGTGTGTTTGTGTGCAGGAATGTCCTCTCTGTCATATTGTCTTTCTCTCACAGTTTGTTGTTGTTATTTTGTTGTTGTTTATGTTTGACAGACAGCTGTCAATCATTTGAATGTCACATTGTTTCTTATTGTAGTGTTGATCAGTTTAGACTCACTATGACTCTAGTTTATGTTAACTGGGTAATTTGAATAGTATTTTTCTCTTTCCTTATTGTATCTATAAGTCTTATGGCTCTTAAACAGATACCTTGATTTTAATGTTGCATGTTACATAAGACTGGTGTGTCAGAAATCTCTGTTGAGGTAAAACGGTAAGCCCGGTTAGTATCCGTTTCAGTAATAGCATACCTTTAAGTTAACATGTAGCAAACTGCAGCCAAATCAGTGACAATTAAAATGAGAAATGTAACAAATACAAGCTTCACATTTCTGTGTCTTACACCTAAATCACTTGAATTCATTGAAGGTGTATTTACAGTAAACATCTGTCTGTTTATGTTTAAGACCTGGTGGACGAGTTAAAATCATCTTCTGGTGTAATGAACTAGAAAATAACTCCTAATATTCACTTTAAATGTATTGAGGGATGAAAACACACTCTGGATGTGTTAAAAACAACACAATCATTGTTAGTTTAGGGTCAACACACTAAAAGGGTTGTCCCAGAATACACAGATATCTGTGTTATTATTAGAACAACACATTTTGTGTTACCTTTGACCCTTTCCCCGCCAGCAGTTTTTTTTTTGTTGCCTGGCAGCATTTTTTGTTATTTTTCACAAATAACAAGAGCATTTTTTTTTGTTATTTTGCCTTTCTTCTAAAAAAATATTTAAATATATAAACCAACTATATATCAAATAAAACAACAGACCCTCTGATATCAAAAAAATAAACGAACAAAAAGAAAAAAAAAGTTTCATCCTATCTTCATTTGTTCTCGTTTTATAAGTGAAATAATATCAAATAAGGGTAGATTTCTTAAAAAATACCAAATTGTGAGAAAAAGGCTGAAACGATTGCATTTTTGTGAAGCGATGATCAAAACATACACAGAGTTTATACTGTTTTTGGATCAGTGGATGCTTCAGTGTTTTATAAATTGTGTAAGAGCACCACCTGGTGGATAAAAGCAGAAATATGGATTAGCATAACATTTTGTTAAAAAGGTGTCATAGGAAAGCGTTTCTCTTGAATTGAAGAGATAACTCCTCAATGGCGGGAAAAGAGTTAACACAACGTGTGATTTATTTGAACAAAAAATCAACTCAAAATGTTAAATAGCACAAAAAATATGTAAAAATTAACGCATTTCTTAGAGTGCACAAGGCAAGCGCACGCACGCACGCACATACTCACAGTCTCTTTAAACACCTGCAGATCGCCCCATGGCAGTAATTTCTCGCTCTTTTAGAGCACTAAACTTTATAGCACCCCCTGTGTTGTGTGTTAGTGTGTTGTGTGTGTGTGTTATTTGTGAGGGTTTTCTGGACTTTATCCAGTGCTGCTCCATCAATCTTTACATGCTGGACCTGTGGGCCAATGGTTGTGGTTACCATGGATACGGGTCATTTTCTAAAAGATCTTTTATACTGAAAGTACTGTACGCTCTCGCTCTCTTTCTCCCCGCAAAAATGACTTTCTAAGTATTTTTGTCTTGTTTTCGGTACAAATTTCTAAAAAAAGTTTAAAGCAAGATGCATTTTCTTGAAGAGCAAAATTACCTAAGTATATAAGTCTAGTTTTTAGACAAAAAATATAACATTTAAGTGAATTTGTATTTAAAACATACAAAAAAAATCTGCTAATGGGATAAGAAACTTAATCTTGAGTTTTTTTCTTAAACACTTAATTCAAGAAAAAATTCAAAGACATTTTCTTAAGCCATTGCTCATCAAGAAAATGCATCTTGATTAAATTTTTTTAGATATTTGTACTGAAACAAGACAAAAATACTAAGTAATAAAATATTTTTTTGCAGTGCTCTCTCTGTGGGTTTTTCAGTAAATTATTGATGTTTATTTTTGGTGTTTTCTCAATGCATTTCAGCACTAATTCAAACAAAACTGTGTGCTTGTGTCTGTTAATGTCTAACTGTGTTTAGGTGAAAAAAAATTGTGATGATCTGTGTTTCTGAATGAATGTTCTTACTGTTTTTGGATCAGTGGGTGCTTTTGTGCGGTAGTCACCACCCCAGTTCCTGGAAATCTACTTTTCTGCAGAGTTCACCTCCAACCCCAATCAATCACACCTGAACCTGCTAATCAAGCTTTTCATGGATACCCAAACATTTGAGGCAGATGCTGAAGCAGTGTTGGATCAAAAATAAGAAGGAGTGCAGGGCTGCGTCCGAAAGCTTAGGGAGCTGACAAGACTTCGGTGGAATGAATGAAGCTCAGAGAAACGCATTCGGCCGACTTCATAGGCAGCGTAACGCAATTCTGTTTTGATTTTTTTTGTGCTTCAGCTGCTTCTTGGCTACCATTTTAATTTTTTCGATCTTGACCAGTTTTGACCAATCACGTTCCCCATGCACGCATACGAATAGAATTGTGTGACAGGACAATGAACGGTATATTAGGAGACAGGAAGTAAAGCAAGGGTTGGATTCGGATGTGCCTTGATGCCTTGGATTGCTGCCTTCGAAGGCATTTGAGAGATTTCGGACACAGCATAGATCTCCAGGAACAGGGTTGGTGACCACTGCTTCAAAGTTTTATAGACCCCTTCACGGTTCACGTCACAGGCGGTTCCCACTGCGCATGTCCGGGTCAGAAAAGTAATTACAGCAGATTGAGTTGCGTGTTATTCGGTATCGTAAAAATGCCTACTTACGTCGTGGGCTCTGAAAATCGCGCCAGGTCTTCCGTTAAGTTTTCGCGATTCATGCAGAATCTCAAAAACAAAAAAATACAACATCTGCGGCTGCAAGCTATTAACGTGCAGACTGGAACAATACAAATATCAAAGAGGCTTGTGATTGTGCTCACTTCATTTGAGGTAAGTCATCATTTTTCAGCCCTGTTAGATAAAATTTTAAAGCCTCGATTGTATGAACAGTTTGACCCCATGCTGCGCACGCACCCGATAGTCATTCAATGTTTACAAACCTTGAAGGGGTCTATAGGTTGGGCAAAAACACTGCCTAGTGGATAATTGCGGAAATATGAATTGCCGTAAAAACTCGTCATTGGCAGGGAAGTATTTTCTTTTAAATAACAAGATAACTCCTTAATGGCGGGGAAAGAGTTAATACAAAAAGTTTAGTTAACCTTAACAACTACTGGATATTTGCTGGCTGGTTTGGGACGTTTTTTCGTCTAAAACCCAATAATGCTGCAGGCGAAAATTGTCAGCGTATCACTAGATCTAGTCAGTGGATTTGACACAATTGAGTATATAAAGTTAACAGCATCGAATTTTTGATTACGTTTAGATAATTGTCATGATGATTTTGTGAGGAACAGTAGTGATGCATTGATGTTATTTTTATTCAAATAACATTTCTGTGTGTTCGTACATCTTATTGTATGTTTGGTAAATGTGTTTCATGTTGAGCAGCTGTCACACATCAGTTGTGTTTCTGTCCTGTGATCAGATGAGACTGAAGTTAAACTTTAGTGTGTGGATGTGTACACAGTCTTCTGTTTGTAGAAAACACAACTATTAGCGCTGCGCAATATTGAGAGGAAATGCAATATGCAATAACCTGCTTAATGATGCGGTATACAATAGCTGGTACACCGTAAAACCCCACAAGTTCAGAGTACTCAAAAAAAATTTTTTTAAGTGATTACATACATTTTTTGAAGTAAACCAACTTAAAAAAAAATAAAAAATTACGTAAAGAAAACTTAAAAAAGTCAGTTAACTCAAACTAAAATTTTAAGTTTTGTTTAATTTTTTTGAATAAGTACACTTTAAATTTTCTGTTTATTATTATTTGTATGCTGTACTTAAAAAGATATCCCTTAATTTCAAAAAATGCTCTCGTATTGCGAGCTCATGCAAACCATGCTGGGAACTGGAACCTCCTCAACCAGTCGTGTTGATTTAACTTTAAACTGAAGTAAATGTGCAGTGCCAGACTCATTCTTAGCTTACCTGGCAAATTAAATCACACTCATTACAACCACAATTACAAAAGTTTGTAATTATTTGCAGTGTTTGTTACAGTAAGGCTAGTAATTAAAAAGACTGTAAGTAATGAATTAAAGTTTTGAGTTCTTTGACTCATTTTATTTGAGTTTGTGGAACTTAAAATGGTGAACTTAAACCTTGTAAGTTGAATGAACTTTTTTTTCACAGGTTTGAGTTCAGTTCACTCATTTTAAATGACTACATTGTACTGTTCGGGTTTACAGTGATAATTTACTGTCAGGATGTAAAATTGATTAAATATATTTAAAAACTGCTAATTATATAATCAACATAATGTCTGGGAAAAGAAATCATCACTCTCTTGGTCTCTGCATCCACCTTAAAATTTGACAAAACACTTTGTTAAAGAACTAACAACATTTAGTTATTGCAAACCAGTACAGTATTCATATAGCCACATACATATTTACATTAACAAGTTTAGTGTTCATCTTTACAGATTTAAACTAAAATAACAGCCTTATGCAAAACATCTTGGGAACAAAAATCTAAAGGGAAAAAAGAGAAAAGGTTGATGAGGATGCATGAGTCTCTTATTTTATAGTTTTATTTTGTAAAGACTTGTTAATGTTTAATGTTCATTTAACTTTCAACAAACTGTTGCCGGTAAATAACATACATTTAAATCTACAGTAAGTTACTGGAAAACAGCTGCATGTAAGTTATTGGAAAACAGCATTTTTTTTTACAGTGTATGATATGCATATTTGGCGGTATTTCGATGTGTCTTTTGGCCCTAAGAACTATCGTTTATACTTATTTACAATAAAGGAAAATGAAATAAAGAGACTGAATGTCAGTCTGTCTGTTAAATCATCTATTAAATCTGTCTGAAGCAATTAAAACACAACAGCAAAGTGCACTAAAACTCATTAAGTCTCATTAAGTCTAACACCGTATGCATAGTCAAGAATTTTTTTATAATCAGAAAAGATAAATTAAAAGATGATAAAGTCTGTATTAGTAAGTGAGGTGTCTTTATTTATTAGTTGTGTCAGGTTCAGTAGGGTTGGCGGTTAAACAACGCCTCTGGATATATGTACAGACTTGTGACACGTCTTGTATGAGGATTCTTAGAAGTGGACAATTAGTTCAGTGAAACCGAGACATCTGTGTACATTTCGTACCTTGCCAGAGTTTTGTTGACTTGTTAAGTTTGTTATATTTGAAGTATGGATGTTCATGTACTGAAATGTGAACTGTGAAGCTGTTTGAAACAATGTACATTTGAAATAAATGATGAATTACATCAAAGATAACAATGTAAGTCATCCATCTGATAACCTCAGGAAAATTCTGCATTCCTCTAAAATCCATTGTGACACACACACAGACACACACACACACACACACACACACACACACACGTACATGCGCACACACAAAAGTGCTATCATTTTTTTATTTGATATTCATTTTAAATGAAGACTTTTTTTGACAAATAAAATAACAATCATCATTTTGTGGAATTTGCTTGTGTGCATTTGTGTTTGTGTGTGTGTGTGTGTGTGTACTTCTGTAGGATTATACACAGAGGCTTTTGTGTAATTGTTGGTTATTGCTTGTCCCAGCGTATGTTCTCATTCCTTTGGCTTTTATGTACTTTAGATTAAAGACACAAATATGAAAACAAATCCTGAGGCACACACACACAAAGTTGTGTATCAGTGTAAACTCGCATGTGAAGGGAACAAACTTTATTCCTGTAATCTTTGAATAGATGAGGGATCTTACATTCGTTTTACAAAACACAACTATACAAATGTTGTAAATTGTTTTTCTCATAAGAATTATTGTGTTGTCGCATTTGTGTTACCAGCTTAGCAAATATAAATATTTTGTCTAGAAACTAATGTAAAGAGATGCTAGAAGAAGCTTTAGTTATGAGGTGCAGTGGTTCTTAAACTGGAGGGGGTGCAAGATTGTGGCACTAGTTTTATAACATTTGATAAAAAACATTAATTTATCATAAATTCTGTTTAGTTAAACCTCAGAAAGATCTAACAGCACTAAATATTTATTCAAATATTTAGATTGTTTTATGAAGTGTTCAAATTATGTCAAAGTTTATGGGGGTTCCCTACGCAAGCTCCCTCTCCCCGTCATTTATATGATCGCCATGATTTCACAAGATAAAGTAAGAACTTTTTTTTGTTGGAAAAATTAGTCACATGATCAATGTTTTAATCAAAGAAACCCCAAATTACCCTTTACTCAAAACCTAACCATGTTTTACCCCTCAAATTAGTGTAAAATAATAGTTTATTAAATTCATGTAGAATTTTAATTTTAATAAAAAGCAGGAGACCCCCAATATATACTTTTGTGCTTTATAGGGGGTCTGGGACCACCCCAGCACCCCCCTTCAATTCTTCCACTGTAAAAAATGTCCGTAAACATAACAGAGAAAGTACTGGTAATTTTCTGCCTTGGACTTTTTTACAGATTTTTTTTGTACATTGTGGTTTTATGTCATAAAATGTTTTTTGGGGGGGCATGAGGGGATGCACTGTACACAAGGGGGCCACACGCCGAATAGTTTGAGAATCGCTGATGTAGTGTACTGTATATTGTGCAAACAACAAAAGCATCAACCCTGTTAGTCTAAATCATATTAGCTTTCAGAAAGTATTACAATTAAATATTTGTTTTAGGTTGAGATGACAAACATAAAATATTCTTTGTCTGTTAAAATTTTTACTTTTTTTACAAAATCATACAGTTTATTACAAAAAAAACACTTTTCCCACAGAAGAGACACTTATTGGTATCTTTGGATGATTTCTCATCTCAGTCTCACAAAGGTTCAGATCTTTCTTGTATTTCTGTCATTTCTCACGCTTTGTTGCAGTATTGTCACAGCTGTGTAACGCTCCCCCTGGACATCATGTACTGTACCATTCACCCCCCAAACACACACACACTTTATGGGACAAACCCCCTCTGTGTGTGTTTGTGTGTGAATGGTGTCACAGTGATGAATCTGAGCACGTGCAGAAGAAACAGATCACTTTGTGTTCAGATGGCCCACAGAGCTCCACCACAAACATCTCTCTTTCTCTCTCTCTCCTTTTCAAAACAAATCTCTCTCGCTCATCATTCTGTGTTTAAATAAAAAATCAGAATATGAATCATATTAAGAAATGATTTCTTAACCTCTGACGTGCACCTGCTCAGATAAATGAAGGATCACCTGTGCTGGGTCTGTTTTTAACTCACCAGCGCCTCCTCTGGTGTTGTGAGGTATTACACCTGCTGCAGTGAGAGAGAGAGAGAGAGAGAGAGAGAAATCTATCTTCTTCTGACATGCGCTGCAGTCGTTCTTCCTGTCGTTTTTCTCTCTCGCTTTGTTCGTTTCTCCCACTTACTGAAAAATTGAAATTCTTCTCACACGGCAGCATGAATAAACCGACTGTTATACAGCCAAACATCTCTCACTTTCTCTCTTTCACTCACTCTCTCTGTATTTGTTTCTTCTTTTCTTCCTCTCCCTGGTTTTAATGTTTCAACATATTCAGCTTTATCTCAACACTAAAGACAAATGTGTGTATGTGTGTGTAAACTTGCTGACTTTTTATTAGCAAAATTCGACTCATTTCAAGAGCCCATCATGCTTATTTTTTTGTTGGGGGGTCTGCTAAAATACATTTACATGACTGAGGGCTCACTCACATTTTCTGATATTGAACATTAATGCAACACTTATTTTCACCCTTAACCTGGACTCTTTTAACCCTCTTTCCTAAACAAATCATTGTGTTTGGTCACTTTAGGCGTGTCAGATGTCCCACCCCTTACCATAACCACGAGCAGCTTCTCTGCTATAAGCGGTAATAATGGCATCAGTTTTGTCTTATAAAATTATTTAAATTATTATAGTAAGAAAAGTGAGTCTGCAGCTAAATACTATTACAAACTTTTGTGTTAGCTATCAGTGTTACTGTAATGATAAAGTCAACACATGAACAAATAATCAAACGCACTACAATCTATGATATAGAAACACAAGATACCATTGTACCCAAGGACTCATCCAAAAGTTTGCATATAGCTGGGCTGGAAAATATTTAAATGAGCCCTATAGGGATGCATAGGGTATCCGGAAACAAATTCAAAAGCAAGCGAGTCGTTTGATGTAGTTGTTAAAGTGTTTTTTGTAAAGGTAGTTCACTTTCATAACTTTGGAGATCGTTTTTATGCTCAAACAGTTAACTTTACTCTCCAAAGACCCATGGTTTGTCTTTTTTATTTTATTTCTACCAGCTGTTTTGGGGTTAGGAAGAACCAATAAATATATTTTTTAAACATGAAGCAGTTTAATTGTCCACGTTTGTGTGCAACAGGTTCCAGTTACACAGAATTAAGTATTATGGTGCAAACAACAAAAAATATGGGGTCTTAGGAGGTTAAACACTAAATAATGAACATCCAGCTGTTTATTATCACAAATTAAACCCAGACAAAATGATCAGGATCACAATGTGAAGCGGATAACATCTCCTATTTGTTTTATGAATTATTATATTGAAATATTTATTTGTAAGTATTAAATAGCACCTGTCAAGGTGACTCACAGTACCCGATGAGGCTGTGTTTGATTATCTGGGAATAACAAACCAATCTGACCAATCAGAATCAAGCATTTCTGATCATCTTGCATTTTCCCACATAACAGAATAATAATAAACTTGTCCAAACTATGGCATAACACAAATGCAACTGTGGGAATGATGTTGGTGACTAAAAGCATCCAAAATAAATCAAAACTCTGTTATATTTTATCATCTGAAGTGCAGTCACCCTTTGCCTAGAAATTGCAAAACCTCACTCGTGTCATTTTATCAAGAAGCTTCTTGAAGTTGAATTTTAAAGGATATTAAAGGACTTCACATTTAATCTGGGCTCTTATTGACAAATTTTTTTGTAATATTCAGTGCAAGTCATCTATTAAATTTTTTTTTTCTAATAACGGAATTAATCTGTTTGGCACAGGTATAGTTTTTTCTACAAACATAATTTCATGCATTTAACCATAAACCTCAGATTAAAAGATTTTTAAAATCATAGATAACATTTCAGTCAAGTGTGTCCAAACTTGTGGCCTGTATTGTGTATATATAAATAAGCATTGAAGGAGCTCTTTTATTTCTTGTATTTTAGAGTTTTGATGCAAAATATTGTCAAATTATACCAGTTTTTTTATTCTTTTTTTAATGATGAGTAAGACAGAAGATAAAATATAAATCTCTCTATCTCAGAAGTGTTTTCTTTAGATCAGAGTTTTTTTTATGTTATTCTTGTTATGAGTATAAATGTTATTGTCCGGGTTCAAGCGGGTCGGGGTCATGTGACTCATCATTCATTCGTTTGTCTGGCTGTAGTTTCAAACACATATCTGCACACGAATCCACAGGATAATCACAGCTCTTCACTTCTCCAGCTCTCTGTTGTTTGTTTGGAGGTTTATTTTTGTCTTATATTTCGCTCTTTTCCTTCAGAAGTCATTTTCTGGGCTGCAGAGATTCATTTTTCTTTGTTTTTCTTTTTGTTGATGGGATCACGTGACCTTGTTAACCATTTTATTACACAAAACACAATCGCACACAGAGTCTCACACCTGTCTGATTTGTGTGTCTATTTATTGTATTGTACAGTTTTTATTTATTTAAACAGTGCATTGGAGTAGAAATAGTTAGTATATTAATTGTTCAGTGGGTATTTAATGTTGTACTCAAGTTCACCAACTTATCAACAGTGGCATGAGTTAAGGAGAAGAAAATGTCCTCATAATCCTCTGATGGATCTCGGTCTGTCTGTTTGTGTCTGTTCTGAATGAGGGATATCTGTCTCACACACACACACAGTTTTCCATTAGTGTGTTTGTATAAGGGTGATACTTTCTAGGAACATATATATTTACATACGTATATGTATGTGGGCTTATGTAACTGCTTTGAGATCAATATTTATTTTTGAGGACAACATTTATACAATTATTTTTTAAAGGCATTTTTTAGGTATCGAGTTTGGATGTGGATCTCTATAATTTCTCATTTCCTATATGCATTTGGACTTGCATTGACTTTAAGAAAGGATAAGTATATTTTTTACACCATTTTTGTACTTTTTAACACATATTTCATTTTGTGTTAAACGTAACATAAAATGTGTTGTTCCTTCAATAACATAGAGATGTGTGTATTCTGGGACAACGTATTTAGGCCTCATTTACATTGGATGTTTTAAAGCTGGGATGATTATTCAGGCAAATGCGCGTTTTCTCATTGAAAGAATTTTAATGATTACAGTGAAATGCCTCTACATAAAGCCAGAGGGCGCTCTCGTGCAGAAATGCCATTTGTGCCACAGCAAAAGTACGATTACAAACGCTGAAATATCTGTAAGCATATTTACATTGCTGTTCTTCAAATAGTTTCAGGTATTTTTATGATAATAAATAATATTTTGAATTATTGTGTTTGACGAGTGTTGCTTTTTTAATGCACGTTATAAACGACTCAGACTCTCAATGATTTTAGAGTTAGTTTTTTTAACGCGATGCATCGTCACAGTACTATTTAAGTGATTTTTCCTCCTGATGTGGCACAAATCAGATATAAACTGATATAAAAAAGTGCATAGATTCCAATATTCTCAGATCCATTTTAGGCCTTATTCATTTGTGGAAATAAATCGGCAATGTAAGCGGACAGATCAGATATTCCCATGTTAAGACGTGTCGTGCGTCATTGAAGATGCAACGCTGGCAAATGACGTCAACTATGGTTGTCACAATGATTTAATAATCATCTCATCGTAATTGTTTGACCTCATTGCTATGATTTCAGATCACCGCAATGATTGCACATCTCTTTAAAAAACACAAGGGGGAGCTGCAGCGCCTGTATAAATGAGACTGTATCAGATGGCGCTCCTTAACTGACACTGTAACAAAGCCATTCAATACAGTGAAAAAAACAACATTTAAAGAAATGATTCAAACCTTTGATAAGCAGTATGAACTGCCAGGTAAAACATACATTTTCAAAACAGCAATTCCAAATTTAGGGAAATTTAGAACGCTATTCTTGAGGATCTGTAAGAAATATCTTTTTTGCAGCCACATGTGGTCCAGTACTAATAAATACAATAAAACAGGCAATTAATCGTCATAATCGCCACAATTTATTAGGCAATTAACTGTCAGCCAAATTTCATAATCGCGACAGCCTTAACTTCAACTCAGATGGACACCACCGCGATCACATGACTCCTCTTAGCAGCGCAATGGAGGACGGCGGCTCCTCTTATTTGAGTAATGTTTAAGTTTTATGACTTGTTACAGAAATATATCTTTTATAATCATTTTGTCTGTCCATTTGTATATCAACATTTGACTTCCTCTGTGGTTTTAGCTGTTCTGGGTCAGTATGTCAACCTTGAATTGTTCTGCCAAGTGTTTAGTGTAAATGTTGATATCGGATACGAGTCACTTTTTTAAGATTATGTAAGCGGGTCGGCCAAAAAAGTTGGATACAGGCAACAAATCTAAATTGGGCATCAAGATCTGCAGTGTAAATCCAGCCTTAATGTGTTGTCCCAAAACAAACAGTGATTGTGTTGTTATTAACACAATGTTGAATTCAATCTTGTATCAGTATGTGTGTGTTCCCAAGAATCGAACCCATGACCTTTGCGTTGCTAATCCAATGCGTGTTAACCGATTTGCACAATTTGCACTTAAAATCAGTGCTGGATCAACTAGTTTAGTAGGATCCGGTTGAGCTTGTAGACTGTTTTGGTTTAGTAGATTGGAGTTGGTAGACCACTAAGGAAGACCAAACCCAAACTAGCAGGCATACCAGCTTAATTACCTTAATTGACATGACCTGATTCCCCAAGTGTCCTAACCCAAATGTTTTGCCTGTTTAACCAGACCCCATCAGCTTATATTCCAGCTGGTCAACTCCTTTAAACCAGTTCAGGCCAGTAACAAACTCAGACCTATTTTATGCCACCTTCAGTGATCTTCTTCCTGCTGACAGAGCAACACACCCTTCATACAGAACACAAGTTGAGAAGTTTATCACTTAGACACCTGTGCTGAAACAGAGAGACTGTGTGTGTGTGAGTCTATAAGAAAACATGTAAAGGGAAGTTGTGTTTCACACAGATATCTGTGTCTGTGTATGTGTGTGTGTGTGTGTGAGAGAGAGAGAGAGAGAGAGAGAGAGAGAGAGAGACACAAAAGACTAATATGATAATTGACTTTTGGCCTTTTGGGTGTGCATGGAAACTTGGATCTCTATAGGTCAAGAGTCTAAAACAACCATCTCTTTAAAAACAATGTGTGTCAGCAGAACACACACACACACACACACACACACACACACACACACACACACACACACACACACACACACACACACACACATACAAGACAATCAAATATAGAAAATCACATAAAACTGTGACACAGTTATACCACGTATATATATATAGTGGGGAAATAAATATTTGAAACATCAGCATTTTTACCTGTAAGGGGATTTCTAAGTAGGCTATTGACACACAATTTACACCAGTTGTAGCCATCAAGCCAAATATTGAATTCATACAAAGAAATCAGAACATTTAAGTATACAAGTTCCTGTGTGCCTCCTGGGTAATGAGAAGCCTTTATATGCCATCAATTAGGACTAAAGCAGCGGATATCAATTAGTACTGATAGGAGGCGGTGTTTCTCTCTCTCAATACTGACATAATTTCAGGTGATATCCTGGCTAGGGTTAGGGTATTCAATACTTATTTCCTGTGTCATTTCACCTTACTTATTATGACTCAACTTGTATACTTAAATGTTCTGATTTCTTTGTATGAAATCAATGTTAGGCTTGATGGCTACATCTGGTGGAAATTTTGTTTTTTGTCGATAGCCCACTTTGTATCCCCTTACTGATAAAAATGCTGATGTATCAAATACTTATGTCCCCCACTGTATATATATATATATATATATATATATATATATATATATATATATATATATATATATATATATATATTTCATTTTCTTAAATGCTTGCATGTGTGTGTTTTTATACATACAAAATAATTATATATTTATAATTATAAAAATAATTATGATTATATATACAAAATATATAGCTATTGTAAAATACAGCTCAAGATGTGTTTAGTGCCAAGAGAGGTCACACTAAACACAGATGATGCATAATAACGACATTTAGTCCTGAAAATTTATTTTTTTATTTTTTGTGTACATATTTCCTGTATTTTCTATTTGTATCTTAAATATGGATGGACATTAAAACTTCTAAAACAACAAGTCTGATGGTGGTGGCCTAAGCCTTTTGCACAGTACCTTCATTGTAAAATATATATACGAATATGTAATTTTTTTCTTAAATACATGCAAGTGTGTGTGTTCTTATATACAAAATAATGACACAGTACAGATACATATATTATGCAAACACAAACTTTTATTTTGTATGTGATTAATCGTATTTAGTGAATACTGTGGTTGCTGCAGTAAATGTGAGTAGTATGTGTTGTGTACAGGAGTTAATCACTTTCTGTCGGTTTGTAGATGTATGGGCGTTACACTCAGGAATTGGGTGTTTATGCAAAAGAAGAGGCAGCCCGACTGCGGGAGGATGGACATCATCGCCGGTCCATCTCTGAACGCAGCCCGTCCCTCAAAGTCCTGGAGTATGAGAAGGGACGATGCGTCAAGTGTCGAAGTGAGTCACATTTGTTTTTTAAATTCTTTTATCCATTCAGTCAACATTTACATTTCCTAAGGTGTTAGTGCATCAGGCAGAGTTAAAGTTTAGATACATTATAAGAGGATTTTTGTTATTGTCATTCTTTGTCATTTCTGTTAATGTTGATCCTGTAACATGTGAGTTAGTATTAGATAATTGTATTTACCTTCTTTAGTTTATTGCTTTAAAACAATTGTATGAATGAACATCTGGTGTGTGATAAATCAGTGTAACACAAATTTGAATCTGAAATTGAATTACGTGACTTTGTTATTGTAGTAGACGCTGTTGTCTGGCTAATCCTCTTAACCACAATCCTAAAACTAAACAAAGTCATCACTACAGTGCATACTATTGTCACACATATCAATGATCCCAGAATAAGGTGTTACATCAACAGACATGTGATGTGCAATAATTGGGATTATTTGACCATTAATAGAAAAATATGAACTAGAAGAGCTATATGAAGAGCTGATGATCTCATAACAATGACTGCGCAAATAATGGTAAAAACCATCAGATATTCTCAGGAAATAATTTGACTGAAACCACAACAGGCTGGAATCCAGGTTGGCTTACCTTCATATAAACAAAACATCTAAAAGCACACAATCACTGCTTATTATTTTACATTTCTTAGGGTTAACTCTTTCCCTGTAAGTATTTAAAAAAGTTGCTAGCCAGCGCCAGCATTTTTTATGATTTTCACAAAAGTTTAATGCATTTTTTTCTTTAAATAAATAAACAATATATCAAATGAAAGAACATATCCTACCTTCATTTGTTCTCTTTTTATCATCTCTCAAATATGGGTAGATTTCATCAAAAAGTTTTTGGATCAGTGGATGCTTCAGTGTTTTATAAGTGTAACCGTCCGTTTACACCAGCCGCCGTAGGCGGCAAAACGCGCTATTCGCGTGTAGTTGGACGCTTGAGCATTTGAGTTCACTCGCTTTATTCTCGCGTGAAAGCCGCACATGAAATTCTAGTCATTAGAGAAATTCACACGGAAATTTGCGTCATGGGAGGAGCTTCTGCGAGTCCGCTGAGACTCCGCCACTCACTTCCTGTAATTACGTCACTACTACAGCAAGGTCCTGATTGGTTAACGTGGCGTGTAAATCCGCCGAAGTTCAGATTTTTTAACTCGCGCATTTGCTGCGGCAACGCTCAATTCGTCTACCGCGCCGCAGGATGCCTAATCGCATCTTTACATTGACTTAACATGTAAATCATCCGCGCTTGCTGCCTCTACCGCAGTTGGTGTAAACACAGCATAAAAGCGCCACCTAGTGGATAATAGCGGAAATATAGAAAAATTTGTCATTGGCAGGGAAGCGTTTTCTCTTAATTGACGAGATAAATCGTCAATGGCGGAGAAAGGGTTAGTTTGCAGAGGTCAGTTTGCAGATTTGTGTGGGTTATCCAAATATATTTACTGTTGAGTATATAAAGAGCTCAGATACATAAGTCCCTAAACGTCACCTCCATTAAAACTGTGATAACGATATTAACCGAATGCCCTCAGTATGTATTACATGTTAATCAAAAACCTTCACTTCAAATGTGGTTAATCCCATTCAGAAATACTGATTTGTCATATCAGAGACTTGTCCCTTTAAAATGCACAACAGATGAGTACTTGTGAGTACTTGGACCTAAATACAACCCGAATGTGGCCTTTCATTGTTTGCAATGTTTCTAGTTGCATCTTTAGTGATTTTGCAATTGTTGAATTGTTCATTTCATTTTTTTTTTAAGTGGACGTTTGTCCCACGAAAGCTTGCATGCACTTAGAGGGTTTTGCAGCGAGAGACAGTCAAATTTGTTAAAAAACAATGAAATGACTTAAGTGACAGTTGTGAAAAAATTATTTTAAATACTGACTAATAACATTTTCATTGGTATTAAAGTGAAATTATTGAACCTGATACAAAAATGCTAATTTACAAGAAAACATGTCAGACGCACTTAAAGTGTTTTGCATCTGAACTCTTTATATGGGTAAAAGTATTTTGTTTTTAAAGCATAATTGAGTCCTCTACTGGCCATAACAGACTTTTCATCTCATTCTTACCCTTAAAATGTTTAAGAGCTGAATGATATCTCATGAGTGGGTGATTCTCATGTTAATTTTTTTCTGTAATATTTAGATATTTTTTGTATAATGTGGCTGAGGAATGTGAATGCGAAACATGCAACTGATGTCTATGAAGTTATTCAGGCGTTGTAGTTTCAGTGTTTGTACTGATGGTGGCAGCATCGCTCTGTACTGTATGTCAGTGGATTGGCTGATATCTCATCTGATGAGAGTCTGATCAGACCTCTAATCGTCAGAGAAAAACATCCAATAGAGGAGTTCATTTCAATTTCTGTGTGATTCTGTGACCAATGATATCAGGTGTTCAGAATTTAGGGGAACTAAGCACATACACGTGTACACACACACGGACACTTTGCGTGTAACAGATGTAATGTCAATAGAACACGTGTGCAAAGGTGCCACAGGTCACCATGGTTACAGGTCGGTTAGCAGGCCGTTACAGAACGGGTGGATGGATGATCAGTGTGCTGTTGCCATGGTAACAATGAAACTCTTAAATAAAATTAAATGGTCACTTTCTGTGGCATCATCACTACAACAAACTGTCCCCTCCAAACGTCACCATGGCAACGGGTACCACATCTCCATCACTTAGAAGAGATGAGAGCAGTAGTTATGCTGAACTGACTCGCTGTCAATCATCTGTTTAATAGACTTTATATAAACTTCTGTAATTTGTGTGTACGTGTGTGTGTTATAAACAAGCTAGAATCTCTTTGTGTATTGTGTATTTCTCTAAGGCTTTGCCTTTTACTCTCACAAATTTTATTCTGTTCATTTCTTTGTCTGCACTCCCCCGTATACACACATTCGCTTTCTCTCTTTGTCTTTCTCTCTCTCTCAGGGTTTTCATATGCCCTGGAATCAACACCTCGGGACTTTTTTTCTGGTAAAATATACAGTTTCAAGTATATGATTTGAAACTAATACTACATATTCATTGTTGTTTTACTCATTAATTACACTTTTCATTTACTGTGTGGGTGTGTGTTTGTGTTTTGTACTTCTGATAAGCACATTTTGTGAATTAACTCATTCAAGTAATTATCCCTACGGTAATGGTGTATTGTTACTAACTTTACCTGACTGTCTTAGTTTTCATTCAGTCCCTTAATCTCTTCTCACTCATTTATCTTCAAGAAGCTAAATCTGTTTTAACAAACTAAATCAGATTCATTTATTTCAGTTATCACTCAATATCTAAAACCGCTTGATTTATACTTTGTCTGGCATTTGTTAACTGGTTATTAAGCTATTTTTGCATGTAATCCAGTGCACAAGAAAATAATAAATGAATTTGTGAAAATGCATTCAACCCCTCCGAAAAAATGCTAAAGAATTTAGATCGTTCAAATCACAAGAATCTCAGGTTTCCAAAGATATGTGAGATGTTTAGCTTTTGTTTTTGAGTTGTTGTATGTCATGAAGTTTTCTGTCAAATAACGCAGTGTTTTTTCCACGGTACATTGGAGCGCTAAGGGGTTAATGAGTTTAGACCTAAATTTCTAGTGTGATATTGAATTGTTAAATAATAATAATAACATAATTGATTGATTATGTGACACACTTTTGCATCTGATCTGTTTTTATATGAATCCAGATCAGTAAATTCAGAGAAAGAGGTGATGATGATGATGACAGAGAGAGAAATTTAAAGAGATGACTTTGTTTTGATGGTCTGCTGTTATGAAACGCACAAACACGAGCACACACATACACAAACACACACATACACATACACAAACACTTACGTAAACCCACTTATTCTCCATACATCTGCATAAACGAGACATTTAAAAGTTCTGCTTATTAAATCATTTTGTGTGTGTGTGTGTGTGTGTGTGTGTGTGTGTGTGTGTGTGTGTGTGTGTGTGTGTGTGTGTGTGTGTGTGTGTGTGTGTGTGTGTGTGTGTGTGAAACCCTTCAGATATTCTGCTCTCTCTCCATCATTTGGTGAGTCATCATTGGCTCTTATGGAGGTTGCCGTGGATACTAACAGCATCCGTGTGTTTGTATCATAGATGCAGAAATGCTTTTCCAGACCTGCAGTTTTTCAAAATGAATTAAGATTTAATCATGTAAAAATCACAGCAGAAACAATGTTATTGAGTTTAACTCATTCCCCGCCAGCTTTTTTAAAAAAAAGTTGCCCGCCTGCATTTTTTGTGATTTTCACAAAAGTTTTACAAAATGCTTTCCAGAAATGTTTTTTGTTGATAAATATATAAACATACAAATATATCAAATGAAAGAACAAACCCTCTGCTTTCAAGAAACAAACCAACTAAACAGTAACAAGACGTTTCATCCTATCTTCATTTGCTCTCTTTTATAGCCTCTCAAATATGTGCAGGTTTCTTTAAAATACCAATTTTTGAGCAAAAAGCAGAAATAATTGCAAAAATAAAGGCATTTTGATAGAGATCAGATTCAGAATGAAGATCAAAACATATTACAGTTTACCGTAAAAACTCGTCAGGAAAGAGTCATTGGCAGGGAAATGTTTTCTCTTTATTGACGAGATAACTCCTCAATGGCAGGGAAAGAGTTAAAAAACACTGAAGTCACAAACACAAGACACAAAAACACACTCATGTGCTACTGTAAACATATAAAATCATCAGAGATTCATACATGAACACTTGTTTTAGGTCTTCTTCATGCGTGTTCTTTTTTATCTTGTGCACTTTTTATTGTCACATACCAAATGAAAAAGTGTTTGTTCAATATGAATAGTAATAACAGTGTCAGGTTATGCTAGTTTTATTATGGTACATATAAGTAGTAAGGTAATTCACACAGTTTTGGTAGCATTTTAAAGTAATGTAGGCTGTCAGGTGTCAGTCACTGGTGCATTGTGGGTAATGTAGTCTCTCTATATGAAGTCTGTGCAGTTCACTGTCAGAGGTTCCTCATGTCACGGGTCGGGGAGGATTGGATCTTTCTCATTCTGCTGGGTCTCGTCATGGCACTGGTCAGTTTTGTTATGGACTTCTGCATCGCTCTTCTCTTACAAGGTAAGTGTGCTTAACGTTAAAATGACAGATGTACAGATGTTTGTAGGTATTTGAAATGCAGTACAGTTCAAAGAGAGACCCTGCTCTTCTCAAAAATCATTTATGAGTTGTTTGGGGTTTTCAAGTTAAGATCTACACTAATAACAGCTGTCAGTGGTCATCTTTCTGGGTAACATGATCATTATATTACTTAACTGCAACAACTAATTTATAAAATCAATAAAAATCAATAATGAAATTCGTTGTCAATGAACTTCATCATCGATTAGTTGGTCTGTGATGTCACATGCTCCTGCACCACTGTCAGACAGCACAGACATGCGTCAGGCACTTTAAAAAATATACATGTTTTATTGGATTAGTCGATTAATCTGAAAATAATCACTCGATTAATCGGTTATAAAAAAGCCTTACTTAACTTACGAGTTAAAGCCATTTCGGTGTAAAATGTCATTTGTTTCAGACAATAAAAGGAAGAGCTCATATTTAACATAACATTATAAAATCACCATCAGTCTGTTGATGAGTTACAGTTTCAGTTTGACATCTGCTGGGTTTTCTCTCTTCAAATTTTACATTAATTATTCTGTTATCTGTAAAGTACGCAGAATAAAGTCACTTGATCATTGTGTTACAATACAAAATTGAAAGCATCTAGTACAGTTTGTTGATCTTTCTCTTATTTGCTTTAAACTATTAACTTAAAATGTGTGTTATAAAATGTTAGTGGTAATGTTTAGTGCTTCAGCAATAAAGTAAGAAAAATTGCTTTCCCCAGGGTTTGTCTGTCTGCAAAACACACAAAATCTGCAGTAATTTAAGTGAGCTTGTTGCAGAAAGAGAAACATGGTTTGCATCATGTTTTTATGGGATATTTTGACCAGTGTACCCTGTAAAAATCTGATTTAAAAATGTTTTCCCAACAAAGGAAATAAAGTAACTTGAACAAAGAGTCAATTCCTTATTTTGCATATTCTGAATAAAAATAGCCTTAACATGTTGCTAGTAACAAATATTGTATGTTTAAAATGAATATTTTATGTTTAAAGAGTACACTGTAAAAAATACTTTGCTGCCTTAAAATTATTTGTTGAATCAACTCAGATTTACAAGTCATTTCAACTTACTATTATTTATGTTGACTAGAGATGAGTTGTTATAACTACAGGTTAGTTGTTATAACTTATAAAATTAAGTTGACTTTTCTCAACTATATTTTATAAGTTGTGACAACTCATTTCTGTTGACAAGACTTGTAAATCTGAGTTGATTTAACAAAAAATTTTAAGGCAGCAAATAATTTTTTACAGTGTAATTTGGCCAATGATTTGGTCTCCCTTATGGGGCAAACACACCAAATGTGAATGCAACAATTTGCGATTACATACAAAGTCAATTTGTAGATTACAAACTTAATGCAAAGAAGCTAAGACGTTCAACTTGATTTCATAAGTAAATCTTTTAAGTTAAAGTAACATAAAAATATATGTTGATTGCATATTTTTTTACAATGTATTTGCCTCAAACACGTCTTTGCGCAAGTTGAAAAAATTGCATGACACAAAAGCCGTTTCTCAATATGCGTTCTTGTCTGTACTTGCGTTCTTGTGGACTTGTGAAACGTCATCAGTCGCGGCCCAAGGACTGTTCCAATTCAAAGTTCGCATCAAGCCCAAGTTCACATAAAATCCCCGGATGTGTTCTTGATCCGCCCATTTTATCGAGGATGCATCAGAGGAGACTTGTGTGGACTTATGACAGCGAAGTTTCCCAGAAGGCATTTCGCGTCAGGAGTTCGTTCTTCCGAGTCTGAACTTGCAAGTTCGAACTATGAAGGACACAAGTCCGAGTTCGGCGTACTTGGTTTTGAGAAACGGCTAAAGTTAAATCCTGCGAGTAATCTAGAGCGAGGAAAGCAATGCTTTGCATTTGTTGTGTATGCAGCATTAGACTGAGGAGGAGGTATATACAGTAATGTAAAGTTTAAATAAAAACTTGTGTGAACTGGTCAACGTAAGAATAATAATAAAGAAATCAGCATTTCATGAAATTTTTTTGTTGGCTAAATGTTAACACTACCAAGCCCCTAAGGTGACATTGGAGTAAAAAAAATCTAAAGTTTAGTTTTGCGTGCTCACTTGAAACTATCGTGTGCGCACGTAAAACTAAACTTTATTTAATTTTTGCTCCATGGGGCTCCGTATTAAACAATCATTGAGAACACTCAAAAATCTTTTTACGCCTCTTTTTTTTTAGTTTACTCAACTATTTATTTTTTACAGTAGAAGTAAGATTGTAGCTCTCATTTACTTCAAAAATGACCTTACATGAAAACTTATTGAGACCATTCATGGGTCTTCAATGCTTGAGCACAGTTACATGTGGAAACTTTTCTTTTACTCAAATATGATTTGCACTGTTTTTGATTTGACCTCCAGGTACCCGTACTTTACTTTTCCACTCACATTTCCATGTGTTTTATACCAGATTAACATACACCTCTTTTCTCTCTCTCTCTACAGCACAGAAATGGATGTACGGGGGTTTGGACAGTAATGTGATCTTACAGTATTTGGCGTGGGTCACTTATCCTGTGGTTCTCATCAGTTTTTCTGCAGGATTCACACACATCGTGGCTCCTCAGGCTGCTGGTGAGAAACACACATCAAACGTTCAGGTCTTCATTATTCATCAATGGTTTATTATTATACATTCATTGACTTTCATATTCAGGGTCGGGCATTCCTGAAATGAAGACGATCCTCAGAGGAGTGGTGTTAAAAGAATATCTCACCTTAAAAACATTTGTAGCCAAAGTGGTCGGCCTTACGTGTGCACTGGGCAGTGGATTACCTCTGGGCAAAGAGGTGAACACAAACACACAAAAGTCTTACACAACTGGCTTCATGTTGTCTTGTGTTTTTAATCTCTTTGTATGTTTTGTCCTGTAGGGGCCGTTTGTGCACATTGCCAGCTTGTGTGCGGCTCTTCTCTGTAAATTCATGTCGTTCTTTGGTGGAATTTATGAGGTAATTAGAAACAACTTTATTATAATAAAAAACTGTTAATCTGTCTGTTCTGTACAAATACAAACACAAGAGAGCAGCACACATACAAGAGTGATAATCTTTCTGCTTTTTTAAATGGTTATTTTTTATTAGTTTAATTATTTTGTACTCATTGTCATGTATCACAAGATGTTATAACAATAAAATAACAAGTAATTTTTTATATAAGTGAACATCATGATTTTATGTTGTCTGAATGAGTCAGTGCTGATAGTTATGAGCGTTTCACACAGTACACAGCAAGCAGTGAAATCACAGCGTGGCTACAACTTTTTTCATGTAGTGAAGCGTTTTGTGCATCATTTAGTGCAAACATGTTTATCTTCAACGGCGCCTGCCATGAAGAGTCGGGTCCGCAGAATGGCCAGGATTTGGGTTTCACAAGCAAGGCATGCGGACCGACTCCGCTTTACCCCCCAATTTGTCGCTTTCAGCACATCTCCTATTAAAAATGAACTAGACACTCACGGTTACCACATACTGTGTGAAACGCCCATTACAGTGTTGATATTGATCTCAATCTAAAATGTGTGTGTTGTTCTTGCATTTCTCTAATCAAGTTTTCCTTTTGTGAGGATTAAATTAATTGCCAAACACAGGTGTGTGACTCTATGCTTGTGTGCGTGTATTGTTTGTCTTTTTCTATAAATTGTGAATTTGTGTATTATATTAGATGTATTTTTATTGTGTTTGAATTATTGTCTTCTGGATTGTGCATGTGTGCATGTGAAGTAGTTTCATGTATTGTTGTGTTTATACTGTTTGTGACCCTGGACCACATCATAACTAGCATGGGTATATTTGTTGCAATAGCCAGCAATAGATTATATGTGTCAAAATGATCCTTTTATCTTTTAATGTCAACAATCATTAAATAAAGATTGTGTTACATGAAGATATTTAGTAAATTTCCTATAAATATATTAATATATCATATTTTTGTGAATGGACTTTATTAGGACAACTTTAAAGGCATTTTTCTCTATATTGCTCTCAGATTTTCAAATAGTTGTATCTCTGTATCAACATTCAGATGATGCATAAATCTCAATTTTTTAAAATGTACTCCTATGACTGGTTTTGTGTTCCAGGGTCACATCTATATTTGTGTATGTGCGTGTATATATGTGTGGTTTATGAAATGTTTGTGTGTTAAACAGAATGAGTCCAGAAATACTGAAATGCTTGCTGCTGCCTGTGCGGTCGGGGTCGGCTGCTGCTTCGCTGCTCCTATTGGAGGTCAGAAGTTTGTGTGTTTGTGTGTGTGTGTGTGTGTGTGTGTGTGTGTGTGTGTGTGTGTGTGTGTGTGTGTGTGTGTGCGTGTTTGTGATAAACAGCAGAACCTGATCAAATAAACCAGATGAGAATATTTGGATTTTGTTTTCACTAAGGATGTAACAGAGCTGCATTATAAACTTTGACTCATTTCGTTTATTGATTCCTTTCTATATAGAAGTGATTTCCTCTGAACACATTGGGCTTATACCTTTAAACATCTGTGAATCCTCTTTGTTTTCTCAATAAAAATCTAAAAATTGAAAGTTTTAAAGGCATCTCAATGCTAAATAAACTTAACTACACTGAAAAGAATATAAAATAGAAAAATGATGTCAAATGTTTTAATCCACATAATGTGACCCTGAACTACAAAACTACAAAAACTACAAAAGCGTCCATTTTTGAATCTGAGATTTATACATCATCTGAAAGTTGAATTAATAAGCTTTGCATTGATTGATCTATGATTTATTACAGGACAATAATTGGCATAGATACATTTATTTAAGAAAATCGTCTTTTAAGTTGTCAAAATGTCCTTAACTGCATCTACTCACAAAACTTTTTTATATATTTAAAATATAATAAAAAATTAAAATTTTGACTCGTAACATGTATTGTTGGTTATTGCTACAAAATACCAAATATGACAAAATTTCATGGTCCAGGGTCACATATGTACTGCTGGTAACGTGTTAGACTGTAGCAATGCTAATCATTATTATTAGATGAAAACACGCTGTTGTTTTACTGTTTACTGTGTGTTTGTGTTGTCAGGTGTGTTGTTCAGCATTGAGGTCACATCCACCTTTTTTGCGGTCCGAAACTACTGGCGAGGATTCTTTGCTGCTACTTTCAGTGCCTTCATCTTCAGAGTTCTAGCAGTGTGGAATAGAGATGAAGGTGCGTGTGTATATATATGTGTGTGTGTACATGTGTGTGTCTGTGTGCTTGTATTAATTATTTCCCCGCCATTGACAATTTATCTCGTCAAATTAAAAGAAAACACTTCCCTGCCAATGACGAGTATGTCTGGCAATCTGTATTTCCACTATTATCCACCAGGTGGCGCTCTTAACCAACTTATAAAAACCGGAGGTATTCCCTTAGGGCAAACAGTAAGAAATCCATGTATGTTTCGATCATTGCTCTTAATCTGATCTTCCTTCACAAAAACACAATTATCTCAGCTTTTTTCTCAAAATTTTGTATTTTTGAAGAAACCTACCTATATTTGAGAGGTGATAAAAGAAAACAAATGAAGATAGGATGAAGCGTTTTTTTTATTGAAAGCAGAGGGTCTGTTCATTCATTTGATATATTAATATATGTTTACTGTATATATTTAAAGAACATTATTTTCTGAAAGGTATTAAACTTTTGTAAAAATCATAAAAAATGCTGGCGCTGGCAACTTTTTAAAAAAATGCTGGTGGGGAAAGAGTTAATATAGCAGCACAAACATGATGTATTTTTATGTGTTGTTTATATTCAGTTGAAGTAATTCTCTATCTCTCTCTCTTTCTTTGTGTTGTTAGAGACGATAACAGCTCTGTTTAAAACCCGATTCAGACTGGATTTTCCCTTTGACCTGCAGGAGCTTCCGGCCTTCGCTGTGATTGGGTTCGTTCTGCTTCTCTTCTGCACATTGACAAATATATGTTTTTTGTTTTTAAATCTTTTTTCTCCAAACATTTTGCCAATGAGGTACAGAAACACTTTTATTAAGATACAATGGAAACTCTGAAGTCTTAGGTCCACATTTACTAAACGGGGCAAATTAGCACAAGTGGTAAGTGGTAAAGTTTGCAGCCGGGTTATTTACAAAAATGAGTAAATTACATAACAAAGGTTCTTCCATAAATACCAATGCAATCTACTAAGAGCAACGCAAATGAGTTCAGGATCACAAATAATCAGAGCTGATAAGGTGCAGGTGATCTACTTACACCTGATGTGCTTGAGTTCAGTACCAAGGACATCACAGCTAATGAAGCCATAGTTCACTGAAAACAAGTGGAGGATAAAAAATAAAGGTTTAGAAACACCTGCTATTGTTTGAATTTTCCTAGTGACTCTGCCTTTTCCATGCATTCTCTAATCTCTGTAATGCCTCCTCCTATATCACCAATAATATCAAGTGCAAAATGATTAATAGCCTACATGCTTTATTTTGGTGTTAAATATGGTGCAAATACCAGTAATATTACACGCACAAACATTATTAAATTGCATTGCGTGAATTATTTAAATAATCTCCTCCCATACATTTTGCACCTGAAAGGGAAACTCCTAGAAATGCATATGCAATAAGGTCGACAGATGTTATTTAACGCCAAAATGATGGTTTGTCCTGGTGCGAGCTGTTAGTTAATCTGACCCATAATGTTAAGAAAATGGATCTTGTTTTAAGAGTGTTTTTGGGGGAAAACAAGACCAAACCAGATTAAGAAAACTATATTTTCATGTTTGAAGTGAGATTTGTGTTGTTTTGAATAAAGCGGTTGTGGCTGTTTTATATGTAATTCTTGACTAAATGCCTTTGAGGAGGAGAGCAGAGGCGTATCTTAAAAAAAATAACTGAGCCATGAATAAAGATTTGTACCTCTCTGATATAAAAGACAAACAGCATGTTTGACAGAGGAAATACCTTTATTTTTAATATTATAGTGTATTTGCAGTGTGCCACACCCTTTCTGTCTCCTTATATGGTCAGTGAACTTCCTGCCCTCCACGGTGGGTCGTGTACAGTACAGTATGTTTGTTTTTTGTACCCAGCAGATGTTTGATGAGAACATACACACACTGTTCCCTACTAATGAACCTTTCCTTTATTATGTTTTAATTATTTAAACACTTTTTATTCCATTCATAATAAATATTCATGACATCATTAGCATAAAGCGTCTTTGGTGTAAAACCCATCTTATAAAGAGCTCAAGTTAAACATGTTTTTTTTATATGCTGAGACGAGCATTACTGTGAACTCACTTTTACTGCGGTAAAATAACTGTAAAGTGTTGCTTTAATACACAAACGCTCACCTCCTCTCTCTCTCTTTTTCTTTTTCTCTCTTTCTCTCTCTCTCTGCAGGATTGCCAGTGGATTTGGCGGTGCCCTGTTTGTGTACTTGAACAGACTTATCGTTCAGTTTATGAGAAAACAGAAAACCATTAACAAGTTCCTGATGAAGAAGTAAGTGACCTGTGTCTTTCTCTGTGTGTTTCATAATATTCATTGTTCTGCTCTTCAATAAACCTGAAGTTCTCAACACCATTTACATTCAAACCATACATCAGACAAACACTGAAGCATGTCTGGAGATCATTAAAAACTCATTCAGTCTGTTTTACAAACACAAGTCTATTTGTTTATGTGTAAAGGCGACTGTTGTACCCTGCGTTGGTCACACTGCTGGTGTCAACACTCACTTTTCCTCCGGGGTTTGGACAATTCATGGCTGGACAGGTAACACACAATACCATTCATTTAAAAATCAAATATGTGTAAACTTTTGCATAGGGTGACCAGTGTAAATTTAAATTATTTTATAAAAATATCTTTATTTAATTTAGTAATGTCCTTAGGAAGACATGTTTTCCAAAAGACATAATAATAATTTACACTAATAATAATTTTTTAGAGGTTTGCTGACTTTTTGAGCATCTTAATTGTCTTCGATGTGAAAATAAGATGAATTTTAACTGGGTTGCAAAATTCCAGGAATTTTTAAGGCTGAAACTTTAAATGGGTATTAAGGGGAATATATGGGAATTAACGGGAATTAATGGGAATAAACTGGAAATTTGAATACTTGCAGAGTTGCTCATTAGAGGGAACTTAAATGTAATTATAAAATCTTTATTTTGTTAAAAATAGATTTTTGATCAAATAAATCTGCGGCTTGATAAGTGTAAGTATCAGGGCCTGGTTGCATAAAGCACCTTAAGTTTTTCCCTTAAGTATGACACTTAAGGGGTAAATTCCCATTAAATACTGTAAGAGAATAATTTTACTGTGTTGCATATAATCTCTTAACGATTACCCTAAGAGAACCGTTTAAGTGTTTCACGACAGCGACCCAGGTTTGTTGTTATAAAATACTATTGTTGCCATGGAGACACAACAGAAAAAACTTAAGGGTCTTTTCTGCAACACTCTTAAGTTTAAGGGAAACATAAGGGTGAACTTGAGGGAAAATTACACTTAAGGTGCTTTATGCAACTGGGCCCAGGATTCTTCAAAATTTCTAGTACCTTGCATACATGTCTGCTTAGGACCAAACAAAATATTTATTTATGTTTGTATATGATATAGTTTAATAATTTCTAAAAAATTTCCAAATAATTCCCGTAAATTAAATTCCTATTAAGTTTCCAATTTTGATTTTTTTCAAAATTCCCTAGATTAATTTCCCATGGAAAATTTCCGGAAATATGCAGAGATGCTGAAAAGCAAAATTCAGGATTTTACCGAAGACAAACAAGAAACTTTTATTATTAACCATTACAAAACATAAACTCTCATTGATTGTTCAGATAACATTGTGCACTTTTAAAGGGATAGTTCATTAAAAAAATGAAAATTCTGTCATCATTTACTCCCTCTCATGTTGTTACAAACCTGTAGAAATTTCTTTGTACTGATCACCGCAAAGGAAGATGCTTTGATAAATGTTTGTATTGGTCTGCATAACAATTAATCGCAACTAATCGTTTGCAGAGTAAAAGTTTTTGTTTACATCATATATGTGCATGTATATATTTAATAAATATGTACATGTGTGTGTGTATATACATTTTTATATTTATATATAATTTATATTAGATTTAAATATGAAAACTTAATATTAGGGATGCACTGATACCACTTTTTTGGAATACGAGTACTTGCATTTCAGTACTTGCTGATAACGATACAGAGTACTTAATAAAAAACATGATTTAAATTTACAGGTAACAGCTTTAGTCATATAATTTAACAAAAAAACAAGGGACTAGTTTTCCAGTTTGTTGTAAACTCTGCCTCTTTGGACAACACAAGAGGCATTAACCCCTTACATGCTGCTCAAACATAGACATTTCTCAGACCGTGGTATCGATCCCTGGTATCTGCTGTATGTAAACTTTGTAAAAGTTGGAAAATTTCTGTAAACATTTCTAATGTGAAATAACTTCAAGCCAGGACTAAACTAAAAACAAACCAGATTTTTCTTTGTTTTCCAAAATGTTTTGCATTTTCCAGATTCTGCAAGGTGTAAACTTAGGACCTCAACTGTAATAAACTTTTCCTTTTTATGACATTTATGTTTTCTTCTAGCTTACACAAAAAGAAACTCTGGTTTCATTTTTTGACAATCACACCTGGACTAAGCAAGGAGTCACCGAAGACTTCATATATGAAGGCCACGCGGCCGCCTGGAAACACCCACAGGCTAATATCTTCATCATCCTCGTCATCTTCATTGTCATGAAGGTAAACACACACACATCTCAATGTCTGTCTGTATTTAGCTTAATTTTTATGTGATTTATTGTAACTTTCCACACCAAACACACAATTTATTAAACCTGCTCACAGTGACTGCTTTTAATTTAATATAAAATCCAGTTTAGCCAAGAGTTTTTATGAGAATCCCTCAGAAAGTGAAATAGAAATACAGTTAAAGTGTTAATAAAAGCTTTATTATTGGGCAACATAATCCATCATATTGTGCTCCTCTAAAAGAACAAAACTAAATTTCATCCATTATCACTGCGTTTCTGTATGTGCACATGCTAAGACTTTCATCATGCGGTACCTGCATGAGTGTGTCGCCCTGGCAACCTCATCAGAGACCTGTCACTGCACAGGAAGTGATGTCGTCAGCGTTGCCATGGGGACAAGTGGCCTGTGTGTCCTTATGCTGAACAGAAACCTTTGCCTTAACCTTAGTGTGTGTGTGCGTGTGTGTGTGTGTGTGTGTGTGTGTGTGTGTGTGTGTGTGTGTGTGTGTGTGTGTGTGTGTGTGTGTAACTGGTAATTGACCAATTGTCCCCACAAAGATAGGAATACCAGTGTTTTTGTGACCTTGTGGGGACATTTTGATGTCCCCATGAGGAAACAAGCTTAAAAATCAAACAAGATGATGTTTATTGAAAATCTAAGGTATAAGAAAGGTTTTTGTGATGGTTGGGGTTAGGGAATGGGGTAGGTAAGGGGAATAAAATATACAGTTTGTATGGTATAAAATGCATTACGTCTATGGAATGTCCCCACAAAACATGGAAACCAGAAGGTGTGTGTGCACGCGTGTGTGTCTGTTTGAAGAGCCAAGACATCCTCAAAATATGATGAAATGTCAAAAACTGACCAGCAATAAAATAGCTTTAACTAGTTTGGTTGGTTTGGCAGGGATAGAAAACATCTGGTATAAGAACAAGGAAAGTTTAACCACAAAATAAATGCTATCGTTAGCATTACACCACAAAAACAATAACATAATATATTACAGATGCCCTGTAACTATGTCTTACCTTTGCAGTAAAAAGGAAACCTGCTCAAGGTCTGTTTTCATACCCAGCGCTGACCGGAGCTCCCTCCAAGAATCAAATGCCAATCCGATGTTTACTCTTGTCTTTTCCCCGACGCCGGTCACGATCGCGCCACCCAATTTACATCGATCGCATTGCCCCATGCAAGTTTACGTCTATTCGCGTTGACTTTATGTAATTTACTTTTTGGTGTATGTACAATTGAAATTCTCTCGCACCGCATTAGAATGTTTTTTATTTTTTATCATTTATTTTGCTTATCCCGCAGTGATAGTTAAGACGCAATTCGCGATACTATGGTTATAAACTTACATTAACTGCCGCCAGCTAATAGATGACAAATGAGAGTTTACAAGTGCCTTCATCAATTACCCAAATAATTGGAAGTGAAAACCCTAGATTGGTTAAAACATTTCAACATTTTGTGATTTCAGATAAATAAAAGTTATTTTCTATTCATATATTCATCATCATTGAGGATTTCCCCAAACTTCTTAAAGCCTGAAGTCTCTAGGTAAAAACTGTCTTGTAATATCAGCAAAGTCTTGCGGGGTGTCTTATAACATCCCTAGAAAATACATCTTGTTTTTAGTCATTAAAGGTAAAAGGTCTAAAAAAAGCACATAGACACATGCACACTGGACTATAAAAATGGATTTCATTGTTATGTTATAGATTCAACATATTTATTAAAAAAAGAAAAGGTTTAAAGGTCTAAAATTCTTAAATTTGACTTTGTAAAACCTGTCGAAACCCTGCTATTAAGTATTGATGCTTTTCAGTCGATCTGCGGTACCCAAACAAAACCTAACAGAATAAAATCTAACACTTATTTCATATAAGTGACTTTTGAAGGATTTTGCATCTGAGCTCCTCATATACAGAGCTGAGCTAGTGAATTCAATCACAATAAGAAAGTATTTTTTCATCTTTAAACAGACACACATAGAGCAAACTTATCTTTAATATCTCTTTGATCTCTTATCAAGTATGCATGTGTTATCTCAGATGGTAGATTATTAATAATGCAGCTGTTCACAAGGAAGAAATAAACTCATCAAATGCACAGGACAGGACACACACTGAGTCTGGATAAAGCATCTGTAAATGAATGTTTGAATGAAAGAAAGGTGAAGCTTTGAGGAGAATATTACGCAATAATCTCTGTATCACTCTCTACACAAACACTTATGTAATATTACACAAAGACCTCCATCAGAATCGACTCATAAACCATACAGACACATCACTTGTGTTTAATGAACTTCTCTTTCTGTTCTCTGAATTCACCAATCTATAATACCCACAGTTCAGTTCAGGACTTCAGCTCACATTCATTTAGTGACGTGTGTGTGCGTGTGTGTATTTGTGACTAATTAACAAATATAAATATGCCATCTCCTAATTGGTGCAAAGTTCTTGTTTGTTATTATTATCCATCTAATATAAAGTGTTATTAAAATAAGAGATCAGAAATGTTTCAGTTCTTCACTAATGAGATCTAACACACACACAAACACACACTATAATTCACACATTTTGTTCTGTTCTTTGACAAAGAGATGTAAAAAGACAAACTTTTATTTGCTTTAATCGCTTTCCTTTGCTTTGCAGCTCTATATGAGTGAAATCTTGAAAAACTGAAAATCTTCAGCTTATATTTCACTCCAAATATGAAATCAAAAAGAATGAAATCTGTTTTTATGGGCATGCTTTTCTCCTTCACAAATTATTTTTACTGTAATGATCCATTTAAATAAATACAAGTATATTAATATAAATCATTACTGAAATTTTTTTTATGTATTATTTCAAGTGATATTTGTCAAAATATTTTACATAGTTGTAGTGTTTGTTGTGTTGTATTTGGATTTTTAATTTTTAAAGATTTCATATTATTATTTTTTATATGATTATTATTATCATTATTATTATTATTATTATTATTATTATTATTATTATTATTAGCCAAGGCAAGTTTATTTGTATAGCACATTTCATACGGTCATTCAAAGTGCTTTACATAGAAATGAGAAAACAATATACAAGAGAAAAAAAGTATGTAGAAATAAGAGAGACACAAAAAAATCAAAGATACATGAGAATTTAAAATATCAATTAAAAGAAAATAAATGTGATTTTTAATAAAAACTGTTTTAATGTGTGAAAAAGAATAAAACAGGAATTAAAGCATAAAACATTTAAAAAATAAGAATACAAATAAAAAGATAATTAAAATAGGCCATATAAAATAAAGTGCAATCAGTTCGGATGCAGCATAGTGTTCATTCAGTACATGCATAGTTAAACAGATGTGTTTTATTATTATTATTATCAATAATAATAATAATAATAATAATTGTATATTCATTAGAAGAAATATCTAAATGCATTACAGTAAATTAAGTTTTTGTAAAACATAATTCCTATTTTTTTTCTTATTTTGGAGTGAAATGTAGCTTGCATGTTTTCATGAGTCACCTATAATCTTTGTTAAAATTGCTCCGACTTTTAAAGGTCTTTTCTTTTTGTAGAAGTAAAATTATATTTTAAAAAATAACAATTTTCTATTGACAGAATAAGATTTGACTTGAATGTTTTTCTGAAGAGGAAATGATGGCGTGTAGTCATCCAACATTGACAGATTTTGCGTCATATGAAAAATTAAGCTTTGATCGTATGAGGATATTTGGGGATTTGTATATGTTATGACGCACACAGACTCATGTGTGAATATCACATCCCTCTGTTTTCTCATATGGCAGCTTATTGTGTGATTGGAGAGACAGGCGGCTGCAAGAACACAAATAGACTTCATTACGTGAGCTGAACACTTATCTGGGTGTTTATAGGTTGTTGTTTTCCTTAGTCAAAGTGGGTCTATTCTTTATAGAAAATCTTGAGAAATATTATAAATATTTAGGTTAAGATGATTTTATTTGGATCATGAAACCTGGATTTATGGATAATATTCAGTATTGATCAAGCTATGAGCTATACATCTTACAAAAAAATATAACAAAAAAATTGACATAATCTCGCTTTCAAATCTCAATCAGGGCTCAACAGATGATCAGATGTACAGTATGTAAATATAGTTAATTAAACTATACAACACTTTCATTGATGTAAAAACAGGGATGAAATTCAACATGAAAATCTTTGCATAGATTCAGTTTCTGAAATTTTAACCAGTTAACTTATCATTTACATTCAAGTGATCGGAGTAACCAAGTATTAATCAGACTTCACAATAATGCAAATGAGAGTTTAGAAGGGGGCGTGTCATTTATTGCATTAGATGTGATTGACGGCTGTATGAGTGTGGTGTTTTTTAATGCACATTTGTATTATATGTTTGTTTTGAAGTGTTTGTGTTTTTGATGAGTGTCTCTGTCATCTGTTGTGTAGTTCTGGATGTCAGCTTTGGCCACAACTCTTCCTGTCCCATGTGGAGCTTTCATGCCTGTTTTTGTCATTGGTAAGTGTGTATTTGAGAATCTTTATTTCCAGCTTTAAGTATCTCTGATGATCGATTGGATCTGTGTAGAGGTTCACTGTTGTTATCCATCATCTGTGAATCTGTAATTTTGACAGGAATGAACTACATCATCTGTCCATAAGACTTTGACATTATCCAGAGTTGTTAAGAAACTTTTTTTTTATGGACAGATGGATTGAAAGGGAAACATCTTAAATGATTTTAACATTATTTTCAGTAATTAAAGCGGTATTGTACTGTATGTGTTGAGAATGTATTTTATCGTATGAATGACTGTAACCCAGGTGCCGCATTCGGGCGTTTGGTGGGTGAGAGTATGGCTGCATGGTTTCCAGAAGGTATTAACACAGATGGAACCATCTATCCCATAGTGCCCGGCGGTTACGCTGTTGTGGGTAAGACACACACACACACACACACACACACACACACACACTTTCTTAAATCAAGATATATTTTCTTAAAGTATTTTGTCTTTTTAGATACAAAAAAATATACATTTTAAGTGAATTTGTGTCACAGTTTAGTGGACCACGGTTTTGATTTATTTTTTTTTGATGGTCACTTCTTTTTTGCCACCGTTTATTGTGGGTCACAGTTTTTTTTTTTTGTGGGCCATGGTTTTCAGTGGATCATGGTTTTAGTGGATCACATGTTTTTTTGGAGGGGATCACGGTTTTTGGGGATCACTTTTTTATCACGGTTTTAATGGATCAATTTTTTGTGGGTCACTGGTTTAGTGGGTCATGGTTTTTGAGGGTCACGTCTTTTTTTTGGCCACAGTTTATTGTGGGTCACTTTTTTTTCTGGGCCATGGTTTTTAGTGGATCATGGTTTTAGTGGATCACGGTTTTTTTTTTTTGATCACTTTTTTGGGGGGGATCACTTTTTTATAGGGATGTCCCGATCTCCACTAATAATACATGGCCGATCACATTTCTGAATCGGACAGCCGATCTTATTACAGCTATTTCATGTACTACGGCTTCTGATCAGTAAGTCCTTATCGATCTAAAATCACTGTTACTTTAAGTCGTTTATAACATGCATTTGAAAAAGCAACACTCGTCAAACATAATTATTAAACATATTCTTTATTATCATGAAAATACCTGAAAGGAAGAACAGCAATATAAATATATCCTTCAGCCATATTATGGAGCTGCGTGTCATCACAGCTGCGTGTGTATTTTTCTTCGTCTACAGCACATTTTGAGTTTCTGCACGAGAGCGCCCCCTGGCTTTTTGGATGTAGTGGCATTTCACCGTAATTCATTGAGAAACTTAGCAAGCATTATCGGCCGATCGATCGGAGCATCCCTACTTTTTTATCACAGTTTTAGTGGATCACATTTTTGGGGGGATCACGGTTTTAGTGGATCACTTTTTATCACAGTTTTAGTGGATCACAGGTTGGGTTTTTAATCATGGTTTTTGATGATCACTTTTTTATCACGGTTTTAGTGCATCACAGGGTTTTTTTGGGGGGGTCACGGTTTTTGTGGATCACGGTTTTAGTGGATACATTTTTTAGTGGATCAATTGTTTTTGTGGAATGCTGTTTTTGTGGGTCACTGGTTTAGTGGGTCACGGTTTTTGAGGGTCACGTCTTTTTTTTTGGCCACAGTTTATTGTGGGTCACTTTTTTGTGGGCCATGGTTTTTTGTAGGTCACATTTTAGTGGATCACGTTTTTTGTGGATCACTTTTTTTGGGGGATCACGTTTTTTTATCACGTTTTAGTGATCACTTTTTTATCACAGGTTTAGTGGATCACAGGTTGGGGTTTTTATCACTGTTTTTGTGGATCACTTTTTTATTACGGTTTTAGTGGATCACAGGTTGGGGTTTTTTTTAGGATCACAGTTTTTGTGGATCACTGTTTTAGTGGATCGCTTTTTATCACGGTTTTAGTGGATCACATTTTAGAGGGTCACGGTTTTAGTGGATCACAGGTTGGGTTTTTTTTAGGATCACAGTTTTTGTGGATCACGGTTTTAGTGGATCGCTTTTTATCACAGTTTTAGTGGATCACATTTTAGAGGGTCACGGTTTTTGTGAGTCACGGTTTTTGTGAGTCACAGTTTTTTGTGGATCGCGGTTTTAGTGGATCATGGTTTAGCGGATCTGGTATTAGTGGATCAGCACGGTTTATTGTGGGTCATGTTTTATTTTTTTTGTGGGCCATGGTTTTTAGTAGATCACAGTTTTAGAGGAACATGGTTTTAGTAGATCACAGTTTTAGTCCAAGTCCAAGCCTTAGTACAGCTAATTAGTATTACGTATTACTTTATTCTATGAGGAAATAAAATTGCAATAATTCCATGTATTTTATTCTAAACCATATAAAAGTTGCCCTGTTTTCTGTGTTTCCATTAATTCTTCTGTGTTTTCTTTATTCAATATAAAGCTGCTCTGTAACAATGCAAAATTATGAAAAGCACTATAAATAAATTCATTTGAATTGAAATTGCAGTACTGTAGCTTTTTGTTTTTAGGTTTTGTTTGTATTTTTATTTTCTTTTTTACTTTAGTTTGTTTGTGAGTTGTAGTGTTATTAATTCTTTATGTTGTATCTCTCTATAGGAGCGGCTGCATTATCAGGTGCAGTGACACACACGGTGTCGACGGCTGTGATTGTGTTTGAATTGACAGGACAGATCAGTCACATTCTGCCCATCATGATCGCTGTGATTCTCGCCAACGCAGTCGCCCAGAGTCTTCAGCCGTCCATTTATGACTCCATCATCCGCATTAAAAAACTGCCGTACCTGCCTGAGCTGGGCTGGGGTCACCATGAGTGAGTCTCTCCATCTGTCTGTCATTCACCCAGACAAACAGATTTTACTTCTTACACAATCTCTCTCTTTTCTCTCTCACTGTGTTTGTCTTTTCAAAGGGTTACTTGAGCCTTTAGTTGCTTTAATTAGTGTAAATGGACAATCTGTGTGCAGTACAATTACACAAAACACTACACACACACTTTTAAATGCAATACAGGCTCATTAGAGTAATGGCAACACGCGCACAGAAGCAAAACACAATGACAGGAGCGTGTGTGTGTGCGCATGTTTGTGTGCGTGTCACTTTTAAGAAGGACTTTTTCATTTGTCATTTTCGTTCTCTGCTGTTTCTCTGTCACTTTTCACTGTTCATTGTGTTATTGTTTCCTACACAATATAACCATAACATGAATCATCACAAGAACATTAATAAATCAAATGTCTCATATGCCAACAAATAGTGACAGATGATTTAATGAAGCAAAAAGTTGTATGTGTATATTTGAACTAGTTTTGAAGTTTTCTGAGAAGTTTTGAAACTCTCAAGTTTTGTGTGGTTAACAGGATGTTGCAGTGTTGTTGATTGTTTAGTTTTGTTAACATCAGACGTGTCAATCCTCGTGTGTCTGAACACTGTCCGGATCTGTGCTTACAGTAAATGTGAATGCAGTGTCATGCAGGTTGAGTACATTGCAGAGAATTGTGTCAATGATTTACTTTAGTTCCTGACATGATGTTAAAGAGTCCCAATGATGCCCTTTCCTGGGTGTCATCATTTTAGGAAATGTTTTTGTCTCTAATGATAATGTAATGATGAGATTAGGTAGCCTAGTCCAACAAGACTCTCGTACATTCATTTCATTTGTACACAGAGTCTGGCCACGCTCCATTGCAAAGCGTTACTTCCGTTAAGGAGGGTCCTATGTTGAAGTTTAAAACTATTGGATCTGCCCAGAGTCAACCAGGATCTGCCATAGGCGATCGCCAACGTGTGGTCGTGACGTATATCATGCACCGAAACCGGCCGAAAACAACAAGTCAGAATAATCAGACCAACAAAACTTAGCAAACCTGGTTCTTGCTCCGGCTTTAACTTCAGTATATTCGGCAGTTTTGCAACAACGGACCGAATAGCTTTTCTCACGTCTTTCTCCGCTGCCATTACTGAACTACAACTCAAACTGACGCACGACCTCAACGTCATCTTTCTTAGCCACCCCATCTGTTCGCTGATTGGTCCTGCAGATTTTTGCAGGAGAAAACGAAACTCTACACAGCAGTCCCATTTTTTGGTCAATCGGAAGTGGATTACCCTAAATACAGCTGTAAACGTGGTATAAAACATTTTGACCACATTCACATATAGTCAAAACACATTCTACCAGATTGCTTTTGTGATGTAGACCCGGTGATGTGGTTGAATGTGTTTGAACAGCCACAAAATACTTTTTTTTTTTATGTGAACATTAAAGGTGCTGTAGAATGTAAAACTGTATTTATGTAGGCATAGATGAATAATAAGAGCTTTGTACATGGTAATGACATATTGTAAGCCTCAAATATGATTGTTTCCTCCTTCTTATGTAAACCTTGTGCATGTAAATGACAGCGGGAAAACCGACCAATCACAACATAACACTGACTGTGACGTTACAGTTGAGATGAACAATGTTGTTAAAATGCTAAAAACAAAGTTGTGACTGCATAAATTAATGTTATATGCTAGTTAACGCTATATGCTAGTTAACACTATATGCTAGTTAATGTTATATGCTAGTTAATGCTATATGCAAAAAAATTAATGCTATATGCTAGTTAATGCTATATACAAAAATAATTATGTTATATGCTAGTTAACGCTATATGCTAGTTAATGCTATATGCAAAAAAAATAACGCTATATGCTAGTTAATGCTATATGCTAGTTAACGCTATATGCTAGTTAATGCTATATGCTAGTTAATGTTATATGCTAGTTAATGCTATTTGCAAAAAAATAATGCTATATGCTAGTTAATGCTACATGCTGGTTAATGCTATATACAAAAAAAATGATGTTATATGCTAGTTAACGCTATATGCTAGTTAACGCTATATGCTAGTTAACGCTATATGCTAGTTAACGCTATATGCTAGTTAACGCTATATGCTAGTTACCACTATATGCTAGTTACCGCTTTATGCTAGTTAATGTTATATGCTAGTTAATGCTATATGCAAAAAAATTATGTTATATGCTAGTTAATGCTATATGCAAAAAAAATTATGTTATATGCTAGTTAATGCTATATGAATGTTAATGCTATATGATGGCGTTTAGGCTGAAGTTATTGATGTTACAGTTACATCTTCCAGGTTCATACTGAAAAAAACACAAAGTTACCACTCAGAAACGTCCATTAACAATCTCCAAACAATTGATTATTCCTCAAAATCTGATACAGACTCAAACATAAGATCTGTTTACACACACACAGAGCTACTGAAGGAGAAACAGCCAATCAGAGCAGAGCTCAACATTATTATTCATGACCCTTGGAAAAGTAATGTAATAATAGATCATTTCATTCTAAGGGGAAATCCTAGGGTTGTACATGGAAAACTGACTCTGGATCATTTATGCACTTAATAAAGCCACAAACCGTCATCAGAGAACCATTTAACAGATTATTACAAGGCATTCTTTGGCACCTTAACATTTATTCTTAAATATAAAATGATAAAATGTAGTGCTGTTTCTTAGTAGCTTAATTGAGGTTTAATTATACAGATGTTATGATTAGTAAATGTTTTATCAAATTTTGTCAAACTGGAATGAAACTAAAATGTCTCTCTGTGTGTATCTGTAGGAAGTATAATATCCGTGTGGAGGACATCATGGTAAGAGGAGTTCATTACATCACTCTGAACTCAACCTACAGAGATCTGCATGAGATTCTTCTGATAGGAAATCTTAAAACATTAGCTCTGGTTGAGTCTGCAGGTACACACGCACACCTGCTCATTATAATCACTACAGACTAACACAAACACATCTAAAGGAGATCTTTTAAATCTTCAGAGTCAATGATCTTGCTGGGATCTATTGAGCGTGGGCAGTTACAGGCGCTCCTGGCGCAGCATCTCGGTCGCCCGCGGCGATTGGAGTTCATACGAGAACGGGCGGAGGCTGAGAGGAAGCGCATGTCTGTGATCAACAGCCCTAAAAGTGAAGATGGAGGTCAGAAAGTCAACCAAGAGGTTCGCTTTCAGGTCAGAGGGTGAACTTTTCTTTGACTCATATATATGATTATTATAAAGAGAACCGCTGTGACTCTGTCTGGGATATCCAGACTGAAGTCTACAAATCAAATTCTGAGATGAAGAACGACAAAGTCTGATTTCAACGATTTGTGTGTTGTAGATCTCCACAGAGGAATCCTCTGTCCCTCCAGCTCGTCCTATTTCTCCTAAACCTCTCAAACCAGCGCTGAAGAAATCATATGTCACTGAGAAAATTATAGACATCCCAACAAGTAAACACACAAAGACACACACACACAAAAACACACACATCCCATAACTTCTGTTCTATGCCAAATCATTTTACACAAACTCTAAGAGCTGTGACCCAGCTGCTGGTTGTACAGTTTGCTCAAATACTTACAAACAATCATAGAAAATAATCACACACACAATATTCTGTCTCTCTCTCTCTCTCTCTCTCTCTCTCTCTCTCTCTCTCTCTCTCTCTCTCGCTCTCTCTCTCTCTCTCTCTCTCTCTCTCTCTCTCTCTCTCTCTCTCTCTCTCTCTCTCTCTCTCTCGCTCTCGCTCTCGCTCTCTTTCTCAGGTCCACGTGATTCTGGCATTGGTCTAAAGAATCTGCTTTGTACTCACCCTCGAACAGAAACACTGGAGGTGAGATGACCTACACACACACACACACACACACACACACAGACAGACACAAATGCATACACACTGACAGACGCGTGCACGCAGACAGACATGCGCTTGCAGACAGGTAAACACGTGCGCAGACTGTCACACAAACGCACAGACACACACAGTCACACAAACGTGCACAGACAGTCACACTGACACGCATACGCGCGCAGACACAGACACGCATACGCGCGCAGACACAGACACGCATACGCGCGCAGACACAGACACGCATACGCGCGCAGACACAGACACGCATACGCGCGCAGACACAGACACGCATACGCGCGCAGACACAGACACGCATACGCGCGCAGACACAGACACGCATACGCGCGCAGACACAGACACGCATACGCGCGCAGACACAGACACGCATACGCGCGCAGACACAGACACGCATACGCGCGCAGACACAGACACGCATACGCGCGCAGACACAGACACGCATACGCGCGCAGACACAGACACGCATACGCGCGCAGACACAGACACAGACACGCATACGCGCGCAGACACAGACACGCATACGCGCGCAGACACAGACACGCATACGCGCGCAGACACAGACACGCATACGCGCGCAGACACAGACACGCATACGCGCGCAGACACAGACACGCATACGCGCGCAGACACAGACACGCATACGCGCGCAGACACAGACACGCATACGCGCGCAGACACAGACACGCATACGCGCGCAGACACAGACACGCATACGCGCGCAGACACAGACACGCATACGCGCGCAGACACAGACACGCATACGCGCGCAGACACAGACACGCATACGCGCGCAGACACAGACAGTCACAGAGTTGTACTGTTTCAGTATTGTACTGTTGTGTGTTATAACACTAGGTTGCAGTAAAGGTTGTTTGTGTTGTTGTTTGTCTTTTCTCTTCTCTTAATGAAAGAATAATAATGTGATGTCTGCTGATCTCAGACCAGCCAAACATGTGAGGATTTCAGTGGTGGTAAGAGCCAGAAAAACCAGTGGCTCATTGAGTAATTCTTTAACCATCATCTTCAGTCTCGTATCTGTGTTTGACCTTTGACCTGTAGTTACAGTGGTATTTACAGTAAAGATTACAGTAGCTGTTAAAGTTCCTTGTAATGATTTTGTTGCAATGTTTCAATTGGTCCAGAGACTTGAGCTACAGTTCAAAGGTCACCATTGTGTAATCTGATACAAACTAAAGTGTAGTAGTCACAGAAGAGTCAATCAAGAATGATCATCTGGCCAATCAGTATGAGCTGTGTAAACAGAGGGCGGAGCCAATAAAACTCACGACACACCTGTTCTGTTTACATCATCATCATCATCATCTCAGCTCTATAGAGAGAGAGAAATAGAGTTTAGATATTAAATCTCATCTTAACCTCCACACTGTTCATTCATAACATTATTTACAGATTCACTTTTCATCAGACACACACAGAAAACTCTTCAAATGATTCTTATATTATGTTTTTGTCCTCTCAACAGATTAAAGGTGACGAATTCAGTTCACTTGTTCATTGCTTGATAGTTAAACATTAATAATAATGCATTTTATTTCATAACACTAAAGGTCATATTATATTAGCTAGTCTTTAATATAATTTGTAAATATAGCTTCTTGTTACAGTAGCTGTCCAAATTTGGTAGCCAAAAACTTTACCCAAGTTAAAGTACAAATAACTATAGAAATCTTTATTTTTTAACATTTTAAGTTACCAAAGAATCCAATATTGATGGCACAATCAGATTGAAAAGCCTTCATGTAAACACTTTAATAAATACGACTGAGGTCGATCGAAAGCAAATCTTTATCGTATTGAAGTTTTTTGTAGTTCGATCTGTGAAACGATTATCAGGAGAAAGTAAGCATGGCAAAGCGTGAATCGTATATTTTCTCAATCGGATGCTTCATGAAGTTTTTGTTGTGTTTATGTGTTTATTATGGTGTGTGTTTGTGTTTTGATATTTACTCATCTGTTTCTCTTCAGGACGACCCCGATGCAGAAGACGATATGACACTTCGAGAGGTGAGAAAAATAAAACACAACATTTAAAGTTGTATTTCTATTACTGATGAAATCTCAATGGTTTTCACACAAACCTCTGCAAATCATTTAAACACCATTAACCCTTTACAACTCTTTTTACCCTTTAACTATCACCATCCCACAGGTGGGTCGTTTGGCATTATGTATTTAAAACGATAAATTCTTAGTCTAAACCTACAGCAATCTTGACAAAATATATATAATTGGAAAGCTCTCATATTCATTGCAAAAAATTATTTTCAAGAATTTTAAATTTTCATTGAATTTTTAATTTTTCTTGAATTTAGTGTTTAAGAAAAGTTTTCAAGATTTTTTTTCTTACCCCATTGGCAGATTTTTTTGCTTGTTTTATGCACAAAATCACTTAAATTTAATATTTTTGGTCTAAAAACTAGACTTTTCTTGGGTCGTTTTGCTCATCAAGAAAAGCATCTTAATTTAAGAAGTTTTAGATATTTTTACTGAAAACAAGACAAAAATACTAAGAATTTTTTTCTTGAAAATAATTTTTTGCAGTGTTGAGGTTGTCATATTTCACCATTTTGCCAAAAGAATGATGTAGTAAGAATAATTTTCTAAAATGTCACGGGCCAACAGACGGGCCCAATGTGTTTTTACATATTTATTATTACAAATACCTATAAACCTCAAATAATATATATTATAGTCACTGACCCCATGGAAATACATATAAATGTTTATATATTCCTAACACTAATATCCTATTAACATGGCATAATTTTGACAAACTATATATTGCTGGAAAGCTCTAAGAATGTAGTTTTCATATTTCAAAAACTTTTTGCAGTAATAATAATGAAGTGACAGTAATTTATTAATTTGTGACAAGAGTATGCAGCTAAACATTGACACCTTGTGGCCGTTGTTGGTAAAACCAATAATAGTGTGACAGAAACCTAATTTTTTGTGATTTTAACTTAAAATTTGGATTATAACAAGTTTAGACTTGTGGCTTTTTTTTATTTTCATTTTTATGTTTTTAAATATAAAATGCATACTTTAATTTTAATACATTTAAATTGCTAAAACTATTTTTATTTAATATTCACAACTCCAAAACTTTAAAGTGTCTTCTTTAAAAAGACCAAGATTCTTCTAGACCAACATTGCAAAAAATTATTTTCAAGAAAAAAATTCTTAGTATTTTTGTCTTGTTTTCAGTAGAAATATCTAAAAATTCTTAAATCAAGATGCATTTAATAAATTTAGCATTTATTATGAAAAATATCAAATTTAAGTGATTTTGTGCATAAAACAAGCAAAAAAATCTGCCAATGGGTAAGCAAATTTTCTAGAATTTTTCTTGAATTTAATGTTTAAGGAAAATGTTCAAGATTTTTTTGCTTACCCCATTGGCAAATGTTTTTGCTTGTTTTATGCACAAAATCACTTAAATTTGATATTTTTTGCCTTAAAACTAGGGTAGTTTTGCTCATCAAGAAAAAGCATGTTAATGTAATTTTTTTATATATTTTTACTGAAAACAAGACAAAACCACTGTAAATACACTGCAAATAAATTACTTTCTTACTTAATATTTTGTACAAATATCCAAAATTGCTTAGATCAAGATCTATTTTCTTGATGAGCAAAATGACCTAAGAAAAAACATAAAATTAAGTGAATTTGTGGCTAAAACAAGCGAAGAAATTCTGCCAATGGGTTAAGAAAAAAATTCAAGAAAAATTTCTTACCCTATTGGCAGGATTTTTATTTTATTTTTTTGCTTGTTTTAAGCACAAACTCACTTAATTTTATGTTCTTTACTTAACTTACGATAGTTTTTGTCTTAAACAAATACTTATTTTCTTAGTTCATTTTGCTCATCAAGAAAATGCATCTTTAAGCATTTGTAGATATTTGTACTAAAAACAAGACAAAAATACTAAGTAAGAAGTTATATTAATTTAAAGGTGCACATCATCTTTTCATCTCCACACTCCCAAGCTTTGTGCTGGTATATTTGTGATGATGGTTAAAAAGAAACCTGTAGAGAACAAATGTATGATTAACTGTGAATACAGATTGAGGAGTGGGAGGAGCAACAGCTTGACGAGCAGGTGAACTTCAATAACTGTAAGATTGACCCCGCCCCCTTTCAACTGGTGGAGAGAACCTCACTACACAAGGTGTGTGTGTATGTGTAGTTTATGATCATTATTGTTAAAGTATTTGACATGTTGAAGGTCAGATGTTATTGACGATAGCCCCGCCTCTCTTTCTCTCTGACAGACACACACTATCTTCTCTCTGCTGGGTTTGGATCACGCTTATGTCACCAGTATCGGACGACTTATTGGGGTTGTTTCACTCAGAGAGGTCAGAAGTCACAGACACACAAATCATTTGTTAACAAACACACACATATGTATCAGATGGGTTCATGAACTTCCTCTCTGTTGTCTGTTGTCGTAGCTGCGGAAAGCCATCGAGGGCTCAGTAACGGTGAAGGGGGTGAAAGTGCGCCCGCCGCTGGCCAGTTTCCGGGACAGTGGAACCAGTGGGACCAGCAGTGAAAGTGAAGCCACAGAACTTCACAAACTGTGGGATCGTCACACAAACCTCACGCTGCCCAGAGAACATCAAGTAAACACATCAGACTCCGATGACAAATCCCACTGATGGCAATGAGACGTCCAGGAAACGCACAAAATAATACAGAGATACGTTCTGTACACTCCCAAAAATCTACTGGGCCTCAGAGCCACGCCCCCTTTTTAATTCTTCTGACATCACTTCCTGATAGACACTAATTCCATATGGAAAATAATCAGGGATGCTTTAAATTCGATCTTCTTCGTGTGTGTGTGTGTGTGTGTGTGTGCGTGCGTGTGTGTTTCCGTGCATTCCCTTTGACTCTTTTTCTGAATGTTTCATACGTGATCTCTCAACACTTTCCATCCGTCTCTTTCTTTTCCTTTCTTTTATAAGCAAGAGGTGGGCAGTGAATTTTCCTCTATATAAAGACATTGTTGCAGGTGTAGGCGATGGATGTGGATAGAGAGAGAGAGAGAGAGAGAGAGACACACACACACACACACACACACACACAGAGAGTAATTGCATGTATGTGGGATGTATAATCTCTTGACTTCAGTACATTCTCACTGCAGTATTTTTATTCCTCTCTTTCAATTGTTCGAGCAGAAAGAGTTTTTTGTTTGGCATTTTTAAGAAATATTTTTGTGTTTTCTGCAATATCAACAAGCAACACAGGAGTGAAATCACATTCACACTGAATTCATTATTATTATAAACGCATGTGCACTTTTTATTTTTCTTTCTAGATGTTTTTTGTTGCCCGCTCACTAATCTGTAACACTTAACAATAAGGTTGTGTTTGTTAACGTGAGTTAATGCATTAGCTAACATGAACATTAATGATTAATACTTCTACAGCATTTATTAATTCAAGTTAATATTAGCATCTACTAATGTTAACAAATACAACCTTATCATTAAGTGTTAACCACTAATCTTTAGGAAACACTTCACAGTAAGGTTTATTAGTGCATGCACTGCAAACATTTGCAAAAAGATTTTCTTCTTTCTTGTTTTTAGTACGAATATCTAAAGATTCTTAAATCAAGAAGCATTTTCTTTATGAGCAAAATGACATAAGATAATACATTTTATATACTGCAAAAAATTATTTTCAAGAAAAAAAATTATTAGTATTGTTGTCTTGTTTTCAGTAAAAATATCAAAAAATTCTTAAATTAAGCAAAACAACCCAAAAAACTTTGGTCTAGTTTTTACACCAAAAATATCAAATTTAAGTGATTTTGTGCATAAGCAGGCAAAAAAATATGCCAATGGGGTAAGCAAAAAATCCTGAACATTTTTCTTAAACACTAAATTCAAGAAAAATTCTAGAAAAATTTGCTTACCCCATTGGCAGATTTTTTTTTTTTTTTTTTTTTTGCTTGTTTTATAGACGAAATCACTTAAATGTAATAATTTTGGTCTAAAAACTAGACTTAATTTCTTGGGTCGTCTTGCTCCTCAAGAAAAGCATCTTAATTAAATTCTTTTTTGATATTTTTACTGAAAACAAGACAAAAATACAAAGAAAATGTTTTCTGGAAAATATTTTTTTGCTTGCAGTGTGTTTTTGTATAAAAACTACACTTAAGTCAATTTGTGCATAAAACAAACAAAAAAATCTGCCAATGTGGTAAGAAAAAAATATTTTTAAATACTTAATTCAAGAAAAAATCTAGAAAAAAATTCTTACTCCATTGGCAGATTTTTTTGCTTGTTTTATCAAAAAATTCACTTTAACTTAGACTTATTTTTTTAGGTCATTTTGCTTAAACAAAAAATGGATTTTAATATAAGAATTTGTAGATATTTGTACTGAAATGACAAAAAAAGCTAAGTAAGAAAGTCATTTTTTTTGCAATGTAAGGTATCATGAATTATGAACAAGCAATGTTTTTTTACAGCATTTATTCATTTTGATTCATTATTGACCAAATATTATACAACTGTATCTTATTATTATTTTCTAATGTTAATATTAAATTAATATTTAACTTTTATATAAAAAATGTTGATAATTTACTCACCCCATTTCATCCAAGATGTTGATGTCTTTTGTTGTTCAGTCAAGAAGAAATTACATTTTTTTGAGGAAAGCATTTTCTCCATAGTGGACTTTAGTGGACATCAACAGTTTCATTGCAGCTTAGACCACAAAAAAAAGACCACAAGTTCTCGTTGTACACTAAGCTGTGTTTTGCGCCAGCGACCTTACATATTACATAATTATGTGAAAAGTTTACGCGTTACATATGTGAAACAACTGCACACTTGTGGACCATTTTAAACAATAAATTGACACAAAGACATGAATTTTTATCATGTATCATACAACAACGTCTAAACACTGGAGCGGTAGTTTCGCATACATCATGCATGGCCTTTCGATGTGATTATGTAATACGCGCTGGCACATCACACAGGCTTTTTAAATACTTATTTTTTTACTATAGGGTAAAAATGATGATGGTTTTGCTAGATAAGACCCTTTTGTCTCAGTTGGGATCGTCTGGAGTCCTTTGAAGCTGCATTGAAACTGTGAACTGTTGAGGTCCACTATAGACTGAATTAAAAATGACTTTCTTACTAAGTATTTTTGCCTTGTTTTCAGTAGAAATATCTAAAAATTCTTAGATCAAGATGCATTTTTTTCAAAGATCAAAATGATCTAAGAAAATAAGTCTAGTTTATAGACAAAAAAACACAAAATGTAAGTGAATTGGGGTAATTTTTTAAAAACTTAAACACTTAATTTAAAAAAATGGCAGATTGTTTTTGCATGTTTCACGCACACATTCACTTAAATTTGATATTTTTTGTTTAAAAACTTGACTTATATTCTTTGGTAATTTTGCTCATCAAGAAAATGCTTTTTGATTTAAGATTTCTTTTTATATTTGTATTAAAAACAAGACAAAAATAGGTAAATAAGAAAGTAATTTTTGCAGTGTATTGAGAAATCCTGAAATATTTTCCTAAAAAAAAAATGAATTTCTTTTCGACTATAGAAAGAAAGACATAAACATCTTGGAAGACAGTAGGGTGAGTAAATTACCAAGAATTTTTTATGAAAGTGGAAATTTTTTTTAAATGCTGTAAAAATATTATTTTTGTTAGTTGCATTAGCACAACCTTACAGTAAACTGTTATTCATATATTTGACCTGTTTGGATTAGCTGGTAAACATGTTTGCACTGAGATAAAAGTTAAATCAATCACAGTCCAGAGACGACACCAGACACCATTACATTGAGTAGAAAGCTAATGTTGAGTTATCCGTCTGTGTGTGAATGTTTGCTTTATTAGTGTATATGAAGGGGAAAACTTTTCTCCATCTCGTTATTTTCGTGTTGTTGGTTAAGCACTTGACTGGGCTGTGATTTGTTGTACTGTATGAGGTCACTGAATACACAAATATGAGGAAATGACATCACAGATATTCACTCCAGTGTTTGATACAGTAGAGTTTTATGGTAATATTACCGTGTGTTTTTTCTTTGACTGATTCTGTCGGCACACCTGACGTCCTCTCGCAAATCAAATCTTATGAGCATTCATATTTGGATTGTTACAGTACTGTTGATTTAATGTTATTTGGTCCAATTTTAGAGAGGATTTGTACTGGATGTGTTTCTGACAGAATCTATGAGTTTGACTTACAAACAACAGCCGACTTGAACAAATAATGAAATGTTTGATTTTCTCTTTTTAATGTTTGTTGATAATTTTTATGTCTTAACATTCAACAACAGATCATTTTAATGTGAATTGATTTCATTTTGATTCTTAACAGATGTTTTTCTTTCTTTCTCATGGCCAGTAAGCTTTAATCTGTTAATTTTTTGGAGGACCTGATTTTATTTTTGTTATGATTTATGTAGAAGTTTGTTCTAGATGTACAGATTTAATATATTTAAAACAACATGTAATTTTGTTTTCTTTTTAAAATTTAAGATGTTTTTCAGTCAGACAAAATCTCAGACTATTTCCACAAACATTGAAAGAAATCTGAGGGAGCGTTTTAGTTGAATCTCAGAGACTTTTGATGTTGTTGTTTTGTTTCTCATGATTACAGTAAACAGATGCACATTTACAGTAGACACACGTACGCTGCTGTAATCTTCTTGACCAATGATACTCTTTACAGTTTTCAGCCCGTGTTTTTTTTTTTTTTAAAAGAGACCAAATGATTGACATCAGCATTGCTTCTGTTTGTATTTTCTACATCAAATGTATTGTTCATGTCTTCTGAGAATCATATTTATTAACAATCTTATTGATCCACTGATTTTATATTTTGTAATATGCAATAACAATTTGTGCAATAACAATATGTTTGCTTCTTTGTAACCAGAATTCAAAGTATCTGTCACTTCCCAGACAACAGACGACTCCGGGCCGGATCTGCACCTGGGGCCATTTTTATAAAGCATGCATACAGACAGATTTGTTTGTAAAGTGTGCGTACGTAAAAGTATTGTCAGGAAAAGTCATGGCAGGGTCTGACCAGACGTACGCACTTTTGCTTGTCCGATTGCTGCACGTTTTTGGAAATTTAAGTCTTTCTTGCTTGTAAAGGATTTAAACATTGCCGTGTGCTCTTGGCATCGTTTAAATCTGGAGATGTTAAACTATTTAGCGGTGCACAATTTTAAGATAATTTGCAAATTATATCCACATCTATTTGCACATTTTTTTGTGCGTACGTTCGTTTTATCGCACTTTTGATAAATGATCGTGAGCTCAAATTTAGGCTGGTTTCTACACAGCATTTTATAATGAGACCCCTGAACTGTTGACTTTGGCGTAGATCCGGTGTGGATCTGGCCCAGAGTCGTCTGCTGTATTTTCTCTAAAGAAACCGGTAAAGATGATGATTCTTGATGTTTGCAAATAGTGATGTTTGCTAAATCACTGCCACAGAGATTAGTAAGCGCTTTAGACACACTAACATGTTATTTATGCTTTCTTTTTGAGTTTAAGAACTAAACTAGTGAGAATAAATGTTGTAGATAAGCTTCATTAGTTTTTATAACTCATCAGAACTCAGTACTGTTATTTCATGAACGTGAAGTGCAAAACAACAAAAATATTTGTGCAATTTCCAAAAATCAAGTGCAGTTTAAACATGTTGTGTATATCAGGCATAAATAAAGAGATTTTAACTTTACAATATTCACACCTGTTTGTATTTTTCTTTGTCGCTTTTCCAGTAAATCTCATCTGTTCTGGACAGACGTTTGAGTTGTTTTTCTATTATCTCACGTCTGATTGGTTATGGTTTAATTCTTTGATCAGATTTGTTAACTTTGATAGGCCGCTGATGTTTTAAGTAGGTTAGAAAGCCCTAGGGTCAGATTCATTTAAAGATCAGATTTCCCCTACAGGAATAAAAGCAAAACAAAGCCATCTGTGACATTTCTGTGCTTGTTTTGTCAAAAATCATCATTTAACTCAGACAATATCATAGATAGATATAATACACTCATCTTTTTATTAACCCATCATAATCTTAAATAATAATGGAAAGTCATGGGTTAAAAGATTGTGAAGTGTCCTGCTGTTTATTCAACATAGATGATAATATATTGTAGATAATACACTGAAACATGTTGAAACGATTTAATTTTAGCCCTCATGCATGTAAAAAATAAAATGTAGATATGATATAAAAAGCTTGAAGAAACTCTGTACTGTAAAACATCAAACCTGTTTATTTCATTCACAATTAAAATGTCAATAATCAATAGATGTAGGATTGTGCTTTACTGTACAAGCAAATTTAAAGCTGTGACAAAAAATATTTGAATATTAAATAGTATTTAAATGTATAACAAGAAGGATAAATACTATTGAATACAGATCAAACAGGGAAGCAGTCTGCTGTTGCTATGGTAACCTCCTCACCTGATGACATCATTTATTTGGCTATGAAAAGAAATACACAATCTAATTAGACACAATGTTTAACTTATAGCACATCATCTTCTTAAGTCTGTATGTATTTGTTTCCGTATTGAGCATGTGTTTGGATGAGTTTCTGTTTTTCTCCTCGCTACAGAATCAGATTTACAGAAGGTCAAAAATGAGCCTCAGTGTGAAAGATAGCGGTCGCGGGTTGAATCGACTGTTTTGTGATTCGCCTGACCCTGATCAGCAGCATTCCCTCGGGAGCCATTGAACTGCTCACTGACAGCGGGTCCATGTCCTCTGGCAACACAAACTTATGGGTAAACTTGCCTGCGACATTTCCATCAATTCCAGTCTGAAACAAACACACAAACAACAGAAGTCTGGTAAGTGTGATCTGAATAGACCACTAGTTTACTGCTCACTACTGTATATGCTTTATTCAAATGTCTGACCTGTTACATAATTACTCCAGTAAAGCATGTTTAGTTCCCATCTTAAAAAAATAACATGTTTTGTTTTAATCCAGTCTGATTGGGAAAAAATCAGTTATGTTCAAAATTGCTAATGAATATATCAGTTTATCTTACGGGTAAGGGATGTCAGTATTCTAATAAATGTGCTCTGTACAACTAGAGAGAGAGAAAAAGAAAGCGTGAGAGACAGACAGACAGAGACACAGATGGACAAAGACAGATAGATATACAGAGACAGACAGACGGACACAGACAGACAGACGGACGGACAGATGTAAACAGACTGGAAGAAACAGACGGACGGACAGACGGAAAGAAACAGAAGGACAGACAGATGGACGGATTGACAAACTAACAGACAACGAACGAACGGACGGACGGACAGATAGACTAACAGACAGACAAATGGACAGACAGAAAGAAACAGAGGGACAGACAGACAGACTGATTGACGGACTAACAGATGACAGACGGACAAATAGACTAACAGACAGACAGACGGACGGACGGACAGGCTGATAGACAGACAGATAGAAAGAAACAGAGGGACAGACAGACGGACAGACAGACAGACTAACAGACAATGGAGAGACAGATAGACAACAGACAGACGGACAGACAGATAGACCGACGGACGGACGGACAGACAGACAAACTGAAAGACGGACAGACAGACAGAAAGAAACAGAGGGACGGACAAACAGACTGATTGACGGACTAACAGACGATGGGCGGACAAATAGACTAACAGACAGACAGACGGACGGACGGACGGACAGGCTGATAGACAGACAGATAGAAAGAAACAGATGGACAGACAGACGGACAGACAGACAGATTGACAGACTAACAGACAACGGAGAGACAGATAGACAACAGACGGACAGACAGATAGACAGACGGACGGACAGACAGACAAACTGAAAGACGGACAGACAGACAGAAAGAAACAGAGGGACGGACAGACAGACTGATTGACGGACTAACAGACGATGGGCGGACAAATAGACTAACAGACAGACGGACGGACAGGCTGATAGACAGACAGATAGGAAGAAACAGAGGGACAGACAGACGGACAGACAGACAGATTGACATACTAACAGACAACGGAGAGACAGATAGACAACAGACAGACGGACAGACAGATAGACAGACGGACGGACGGACAGACAGACAAACTGAAAGACGGACAGACAGACAGACAGACAGACAGAAAGAAAGAAACAGAGGGACGGACAGACAGACTGATTGACGGACTAACAGACGATGGGCGGACAAATAGACTAACAGACAGACAGACGGACGGACGGACAGGCTGATAGACAGACAGATAGGAAGAAACAGAGGGACAGACAGACGGACAGACAGACAGATTGACAGACTAACAGACAACGGAGAGACAGATAGACAACAGACAGACGGACAGACAGATAGACAGACGGAGGGACGGACAGACAGACAAACTGAAAGACGGACAGACAGACAGACGAAATGACAGACAGACAAATGAACTGACGGACAGACAAACAGACGAACTGACGAATGGACAGACAGACAGGCAGGCAGGCAGGCAGACAGACAGAATGACAGTAAGGCAGGCAGGCAGACAGACAGACAGACAGAGAGACAGACAGATACACACACCTTCTCTGCTTGAATAACTACACACTGGTTATAGGCCAACACCATCACTTCATGTGGTTCAAACCCACTGACATCTGCGGACAGAAAGTAACTGTCTCCCATCGCTCTCACCACACCTGTACTGCCAGAACATCTGGAGCCTTTAAGAGATAACAGAGGGATGAACAAAAATGAGATCTTATTTACATGCAAGTGCTATTGTTTAACTTGCTAGAAAATAAACCAAACCTGTCATTTTACTCCACAAGTGTAATCTATAATAAGTACACTTGCACTCCTGCATGCTGATTGGTTAGAAAATTGCTCTTCCAATCATACTAAAATACAATCACAGTGAAGAACTGTACAATTTACTGTACATGTTAAGCACATAATAACATGATATGAAAATATCCATTTAAGATGATGTACTGTGTCAAATACTTTGCTGTTACTAAATTGACAAAATAGCACAACTTCTATCTTATTGGTTTATTTAAAGCTCTCCTCAGATCTCTGTTTGTAATAAAACCTTTGACTTTACCATTCAGACACCGCTGGGGTTTTAATGTAACTGTATTGAACTGTACTAGTGTAAATCATTGCTCTTCACTTACCCTGTATGGTATCTCCAAGACTCCAGTCACCCTGGTAAACTCCTCTGCTGTACTTCTGGGGCCTCATTTATCAACAGTGCGTAGAAAATGTTCTATATTTGTACCTACGAATGAAATTTAGAATGTGCCTAAGTACAAAAAAATCGGGATTTATCAAACGTGCGCACGGGGTTCGTACGCACATCAGTAAGTAATCCTTGATGATAAATCCCACTTGTTCTTAAGCACCATGCTCGTGCACGTTCATGGTCATTTGCATTCCGAAACGCCTCCGATGAACCATATATGGTGACAACACCTCCCGTTATAAGTCACGTGGTTGTGCTTTTTCCCTCATCGCAATAATGGCAAAGAGAGCGAAAAAGAGGAACTTTACAGACACAGAAATTGAGTTACTGGTGGATGAGGTTATTAACACATTTATTTGGTTCACTTAATACGGGGGAATGACTAACAAAAGAAAACAAGTCTGCATGGGAACATGTTACCAGTGAGTTTAATTCCGTTGGGAGAACACTTCTAGAAATAAAAAAGTGGTTTGACATTAAATTATCAGCCAAAAAAAAAAAAACGCGTCACAGCACACCGACGTGACAATGACAGAACTTACCTTGGACAGCCGCATAACCAGCATCATCGGCGCGATCTCTGAAAACGCGCTCCAGGCGGAATGGATGATTTGCCAAGTCTTCCAATAATGCAAGATAAGCCACTGTTTTAAGCATTTGACGGAGCTTTCTAATATAGGGTTAGACACTAATTTCATTAATTAACTTCAACACTGATTTGCAGTTACTTTATTAACAGTAATCATTTTTAACACCTTGGGGTGGATAATAAATAGGCAAAGTGTTCTTTTAACGCTGGGGATGGACGGTCCTGAGTAGTAACGCTATTCTACCACTAGATGCTCTGCGTACGCATACTCCGAGGTGTGCGTATATTTACACACATTTCTACGTATAAGTGCAATTTGATAAATTCCACACTTTGCGTAAAACTGTTCCTACGCACACTTTACGCACACTTCTGTTCGTACGCATGCTTGATAAATGAGGCCCCTGGTCTTCACCGTAACCTCCAAAAGACTCTTGATCACCTTGATAACCCATAAAACATTCAATCCTTTTGGTAACATCTCAAGAACCTATGATTACCCTCTGTCACCTTCATAACCCACCAAACTCTCCATTACCTTGGTAACCGCCAAAAGACTCATCCCATGACGATTCATCCTGTGAATTACCATGGTAACGGGTGAAAGGCTCTTGCTCGGACCCGTTTGCGAGGGAGCGGATGGAAGTTTCCTCCCCAAACTGACTGTGAAGTCTCGGGTGGAGAGAATCTGAGCTGAAAGATCTCACTGTGCTCGTACTGTAACGCGATGAACGATGATACGATGACGCTGAAGATCCGCTCAAAGAAGCCATGGCAGATTCAGACTTGTGAATGAATGACAAAAGCCCGGGCTCACATTATAGAGAGCTCACCCCAGTGCATTATGGGTCAGCTGGTCACCCTCAGCACTCCATAAAAGGTCTTGGCCCTTGGCATCCACTCCTGGAATAACGGTCCATGAGATAAGACATGGAAAACTTCAACATGGGAGACTCCAAACACAGTGTTATCAGAAACCACTCGTATCCCACCATCCAACTAACTGCTTTTAAAAAAAATCACTTAAATGTCTTCTCATATCATAGCTCAAAATATAACCAAAAATAAAGAAATATACAAGTAGTCATTCAAGTGCATCTGTGCCAAACACTTATCTTCTTGTTTTGGGTTTGCACTGCAAGGTTTTTAATGTACATTTATTCATATTGCATGCAATAGCTACATTTTTCTTTATAAATAAATCTATAAGTAAATAAATGATGTGATTTTATTTCTAAAGGCAGCGTGAAACTCAAAGCACAACGGAGGGTTGAAGCCTTCAACCCTTTTGAGCAAAAGCAAAAGCGATAGTGCACAACATCAATGAATCATGTTAATGAAAGTATGAATCTGTCACGGTGTTGATAAAGTATCCACAGACTCCATCCTTACAAACAACATTAATCCATTTTATTTTCAACTCAAACAAATAAATGCAGAAACAAACATTCGGATATCAAAATAACCAGCCATCAAATATTTATAAACCAGAAAGAAAGAGCTAAAATATAAATTGAAAGTAGAAATAGTTGTTGAACATAGACTGGTTCAGTGTTAGACCTGTAATGTGTGTGTGTGCGCGCACGGCTAGATTTCATTATCATGGGAACGAACACAGTTTAATTAAGTGAAACTTCACGTCTCTAATGAATGTCATTTGTAGAAACGAAATTGGAGAGCCATGAAGAGCTCTAATTAAGAGTGAGATAAATGTGTGTTGAACACACTCCTACCCCAACACACACACACAAAACACACACAACATCACGTCTCACATCCTGACCGGTGATTTTCGAGAGGTCAATGTTTGTCTATTTATAGATGCTTGACCTCACTATGACACACAGCTCAATTGCTGCTCAATGTCGTCTGTGGCCCGAGGACGGTGTCCGCACCCGCTGAAATCTATTGATGCCATTGGACGCTTGAATGTACATCACAATGGACAGAATCTGACCAATCAGAGCGTGGTGTGATAGACAGTGTTCTGGAACCTAAGAGAGCTTTGTATAGCTTTTAACCTTAAAAAGGAGCTAATTTGTGCTCAGGGGGTGAGATTTAAAAGACGGACGCATGCAGAGAGATTGAGCACTAAAGAGAAGAAGATGAAAGACCTTCAAGAATTATTAGTGTGAAAAAGGTGGAGAGAAAGAAACACATGCAGGATGAAATGAATAACATGACACCTGCTGTCTTTGAAATAGAGTCCAAAAGATGATTCATAATCAGACTATAAAATCCTGTTGCCTCATGAAACATCAAGCACGTTACATAACTCACTCCTACAGTAAGAGAGAAAAACATGCAGTGTGAAAGAGACAGAAACATAATTCACTCCTGCAATAAGAGGGAGATATGCAATATCTCTATATCTAGATATGCAAAATGCTAATAAAAATTACAATTTCAATTCCATTTATTTTGGATAAGTGAGCACGATGGACCACAGTGAAAGGCGCTCTGAAGTGTGGCTGCATTTTGCAAAATAAGAAATAGACAAAGCTAAGTGTAACTATTATGTTGCAAGATTGGGGTCACCAGCAATATTGCAAAGCATCTGCGATGGTTCATCATATTGAGTTTAAGAATGCACCTTGTTTGATGTGTTGCGCATCCTGAGTGCTGACTCTGCCGAGTGATCTAGTTGCCACCGACAGTAGCCGGCACATGCTACACGTGAGACCCCCTTTCCCCTCGCTTCAAATGGAAGGCAAACACAGGGAAAAAGTGTTGTGAAAGATCAATCAAAAGGCCTGAATGCATTTTCTGTTGTTGAGTCGCTATCATTTAGGTAGATGTTACATTACGAGGGAAGATTATTTTAAAATCATTTCGAGCAAACCTTCGAAATTGATCTATAAAGACTTGAATTTTATTGCGTTTTACCCCATTGGAATCGAAACCAAGAATCTTTAGGAATCGGATCCGATAAGTGGAATCGAATTTGGAATCGGAATCAATAAATTGGAAATGATGCCCAACCCTACTCCTGCAGCATATCTCCTGCAAACCAACATCAGTCCTACGGTAAGACAGAAAAACTTAAATCACTCCTTCTGCAAGAGTGAGATAAGCATTACTCATCCCTGCTGTAAGAGTGAGATTAGGCCCCTGCTGTAAGAGTAAGAAAAACATATTTTAACTCTCAACAAGCAAGTTTAACATAATTCACTCTTGCAACAACACTGAGATATGCATAACACACTCATGTCAGAAGAATGAGATAGTTAGCCTCACATCCGCTGTAAGAGTGAGATAATTATTACTCGCCCCCGCTGTAAGAGTGAGATAAGTACTACTCGCCCCTGCTGTAAGAGTGAGATAAGCATTACTCACCCCTGTTGTAAGAGTGAGATAAGTATTACTCGCCCCTGCTGTAAGAGTGAGATAAGCATTACTCGCCCCTGCTGTAAGAGTGAGATAAGCATTACTCACCCCTGCTGTAAGAGTGAGATAAGCATTACTCAGCCCTGCTGTAAGAGTGAGAAAAGCATTACTCGCCCTTGCAGTAAGAGTGAGATAAGGCCCCTGGTGTAAGATTGAGTTAAGCATTATTCACCCCTGCTGCAAGAGTAAGATAATCATTACTCACCTCTGCTGTAAGAGTGAGATAAGCATTACTCACCCCTGCTGTAAGAGTGAGAAAAGCATTACTCGCCCTTGCAGTAAGAGTGAGATAAGGCCCCTGTTGTAAGAGTGAGTTAAGCATTATTCACCCCTGCTGCAAGAGTAAGATAATCATTACTCGCCCCTGCTGTAAGAGTGAGATAAGCATTACTCGCCCCCGCTGTAAGAGTAAGATAAGCATTACTCACCAAGATAAACATTACTCACCCCTGCTGTAAGAGTGAGATAATCACTACTTGCCCATGCTGTAAGAGTGAGATAATCATTACTCGCCCCCGCTGTAAGAGTAAGATAAGCATTACTCGCCCATGCTGTAAGAGTGAGATAAGCATTACTCGCCCCTGCTGTAAGAGTGAGATAAGCATTACTCGCCCCCCCCTGTAAGAGTGAGATAAGCATTACTCACCCATGCTGTAAGAGTGAGATAAACATAACGTTAACCCGCAACAAGCGAGTACAACATAATTTACTGAGATATACATAACACACTCATGTGGGAAGAGTGAGATAAGCATTACTTGCCCCCGCTGTAAGAGTAAGATAAGCATTACTCGCCCATGCTGTAAGAGTGAGATAAGCATTACTCACCCATGCTGTAAGAGTGAGATAAACATAACGTTAACCCGCAACAAGCGAGTACAACATAATTTACTGAGATATACATTACACACTCATGTGGGAAGAGTGAGATAAGCATTACTTGCCCCTGCTATAGGAGTGAGATAAACGTATATTAACCCGCAACAAGTGAGTACAACATAATTCACTCTTGCAACAAGACTGAGATATACATAACACACTCATGTGGGAAGAATGAGATAGACATGCCTTACTCCCACTGTAAGAGTGAGATAAACACAACTTACTCCTGTGGTAACTCACTGCTGTAGTGACAGTAAAAGAGAGTGACATTACTCATTTCTGAAGAAAAATGTATATCTCACTCCTGCAATGAGAAAGAGAGAGGTGGGAGGAGGAGTTAGTTTGTGTTTTAAATGTGAATTTTCAAGATTTTTTCACCTATTTTATTGCCTGGTGGGTGAAGATTCTGATCTCTTAGAAAGCTTTCCACAATAAACTATCTGTAACGTATCTATATGTATCTGTAACGTGCTATTGTAAGGATTTAAACCCTACACAACATCCAGGCTATTAAAAGTCATAAGAAAAAAACTTTAAAACACACATTTCTGTCTGAAAAAATGAGCAGCTGGGTTCAACAGCTGTTGCCATGGAAACACTGGATATGGCATAAGTGGGATGAGGCTGATACAGGAAGTAGCTGGGCCATAAAAGGGAAGTGATGTAATAAGATGGATTTTAGATGGAGGTGGGATATTTATTTTCTACATAATTATATTTATGAATATAAATCTAGTTTGATGTTTTTCTGATTGTGTGATATTAAATCAAGTCATTGTGCGAGCGACATCTTTAATGTTTACCCTGAGGAACCAATAAAGCAACAGTTTCTAAATCAGTGGTTCTCAAACTTTTTTGGCGTGTGGCCCCCATTGTGTACGGTGCATACCTTTGCCCCCCCCCCACAAAGAAAAATTATGCCATAAAACACTTTAAACTTAAATTATATTAAATTTTTAACACAGTGCTGTTGGTTAGTAGCCTTATTTTTCTGAGGTTTAATCACACAGTATTTATAATAAATTAATGTATTTTAAAAATGCCATGAAACTGAGAACCACTGATCTAGTGAACTATGACTAACATTTCAGTTAGTTTACCACACAAAGCTCTTGTAGGGCCTCAGAAGACTGAAAATGTGGAGCGCGAGAGACGGACGATGATTCAGAAGGTTTTTGAGGTTGGACTGCTTGTCGCTGTAACATTTTTCAAATCAATATAAGTCAAATAAATACTGTACAGATGTACAAGTGACACACACACACACACACACACACACACACACACACACACACACACACACACACACACACATGGGTAGGGGGGTTATTAGATTGTCAAAACTGTCTGATTGACCAGACCTACAATTTCTTATGATTCATGTTCTCCATGGTAACAAGTGAATATTGGAGTGGCTCCTAAAGTGAGTGAGAGAGAGAGCGAGAGAGAGAAAGAGAGAGAGAGAGAGAGAGAGAGAGAGAGAGAGAGAGAGAGAGCGAGAGAAAGAGAGAGAGAGAGAGAGAGAGAGAGAGATTGACATTTACAGAACACAAAGAGAAAAATGAGAGCAAATGATTCCCTCTCCAGAAACAAAGAGCAAAGCAAAAGGTGCATTTGTTTCTTTTTCACATTAGTTTAGTTTTTTCCTGATGTCGACAATATCACACAGTGATAATTCAGGGACAGGGAAATCGAGAAATAAAGCAATAAACAAGTGAACGAACCACAGCGTTACTCAGTTATTCACCGCAAAAACCACACGGTACAAAAATAGAGCAACTCTCAAAAAGGTCCACGAACACGAAGCTTCGTCTTTTACATCCATTCAACAACACTTGAATTACTCCTACACATTCAATGTGTTCATCTTAGGACAATAATGATCTTGAAATATTAACAAATCAAATGTTCCACTGAGTATGAAGAGTCAAAATAATAAGAATTCAACAAAAACGTAAAAAACTTGATCGTCAGTTTTCTTAGGCATTCTATGTTTTGTAATAAATCTTTCTGTCACGTTATAAACATTCAGCATTCCTGTGTCGCTTCATAAACGACTGTGACAGATCAGATATCAGTTTGACGTATTCAGCAAGCCATGCCCGAAAGATGCGACCGGGGAACAGGCGTTATGTCATCAAGACCCAGAATGCAATGGGGCATGACATCATATAAGGAGCGAGATTACACAACAGCCAAATCCACAAACCGTGCTATACAACTGGACGTCCAGATCCAAACATTTATGATTCACATTCAGTTCGGCACTTGCAAGACATGCAGAGATAATAAGGTCGATGTCAGTCTTTTGTTCCTCGTTTGTAAAACTTCTAGCGCTTTTGTTTTAAGTTGGAGAATGTTTTAAGTTCAAGTCTAGTATTTTTCACCATTTGGTAAAGAAACACAAGATTAAAGGTCAAACCACAAGAGCAAATGGTGTCCAGAATTCAACGAGAAAAAAGACCGAAATGCAAATTAGTCCAAAACAAACATGCAGAGTCAAAACCGGTCACTGCTCTTCCTCTTCATCTCCATCCACTTCTTCCTCGTCGAGCGAGACTACGCCAGACGAAGCCACGTCCGACACCTTTCTACGAGAGGAATACTCCGGAGGAAGGCAGACTCTGCCTCCACAATCCTTACAAGGCGTGTCCTCGTCTTCGAATGTCTCGGAATACGTCGCCAAGCAACAAGGGGAGTGGCCTCGTCTGTGGCCCATCCTCTGGAGGCGGGCCAACAATAGCTCCTCCCCTCCCTGAAGAGCTCCGAGGATTTTGGCGGCGAGGTCAGCGGCGGGGGTGTCCGAGTGGCGTCCGAGGTCTCGCAGCAGCGGGTGTCTTTCGTCCAAACTGCACATGCTGGAGCAGAGCGTTTCGGACGGTGACCCCGGCGACCCTACGGGAGGTGAAAGGTCAGCTCCGACGCCGCTCTCCGCCTCGCACAGACCTCGAACCCGCAGGCGATTCTGACACACCTGAGTGTGTATCAGATCTCTCAGGTAGTTAGGGTACGAGGGAAGATCTGGGATCAGAGAACAGGTGCATTAGACTAACGTGCAAAACATTATTGCGACATTTTCTCACCTCACGATTTTACGGAGCCCCTAAGGGGACATGGAGCAAAATTTTAATAAAGTTTAGTTTTGCATGCGCACGTGAAACTATCGTGTGCGCACATGAAACTATCGTGTGCGCAAATGAAACTATAGCGAGCGCACATTCAACTTTGTGTGCGCACATTAAACTATCGTGTGCGCACGTTAAACTATCGCATGTTAAACTAAACTTTCAAAAAATTCTGCACATGAAGGTTTCACGTGAGCACATGAAACTAAACTTTAGATTTTGTTTACTCCAATGTCAACTTAGGGGCTCGGTACGATTTCACATCGCTGCATATAAAACGTGTTGCACTGGCTATAATTGTGTTGTTTAGCAAGGCGTAGGACACAATATAAATCTGTAAGACTGCAGACGAGTTTTTCTCTTCGCTCTTACTGCCCGTGCAAACCACATTAAACTTGCAAGAGAAATGAATGCTGGGATATCAAATAGCGGCTAAGAACAAAATGAGTGCATGAGAGAGAGAATAAAAGTAGGGCAGTGGGACAATCAGGACGGCAAGGAAAAAATATCACAATTCATGTTGTGATGACATCAGCATATATATAGGAAGTAGGGCTGCAGAATATTGGGGAAATAGTTTGTTTTCTGCAATGTTTATTGAGATATGAGAAATACTTGATTATTGGTGACTTGAAAAGCTCTGTTAGAGAGGAATTCAATTCTGCCTTGCATTTCTTGTATAGCTCTTGCAATTTGAGAAAAATAGTTGCGTGATGGTATTTCATACCAGTTAACATCGTATTAAAGCGTAATTACACTGGAAAAGGCATCCCAGCAATGCTCTGCTGTGACTGTTGCAGATGCGCACATTGCCATGTCTATATATTGTGCAGTCCTATTAAGAAGTTTATCAATCAAATAAATGGATATAAATTTGTCACTTTTTTATATAGCTCCAGATGTGATCACTATAGATGAAGTGTTTGTGTGTTACCTGTGCTCTGTGTGACCGGCTCATTCGCAGGTAGAAAATCTTCATCATATGAATCATCATTCGATTCATCACCATCTACCGAAGACCAAGCACGAAGTTTCGCCTCCGCGATGGCAAACTGCTCCGCTACCCCTACAAACACACAAACGCATTGATTAAAAACTTATTTCCGATAAATTCAATAGAGTTAATATTTGTACACACTTCCTTAAAGGTGCAGTGTGTAATTTTTACAAGGATCTTTGCAATATCATATACATAACTATATATAACTACATTATTAGGAGTGTATAAAGACCTTTTAATAACGAATCGTTAAGTTTTTATTACTGTAGAATTAGATGTTTTTTATCTACATGCACGAGGGTCCCCTTACGTGAAAGTCGGCATTTTGTGCCAACACATTTCTATAGAAGCCCTTAACGGACAAACTTTTTTGTCTCAGACGATGACATGTTTTTCCGGTGGCAGCTACCGTAGCTTCTCTATGCGCTCGAAAGCGAGGGCTGAGCAGTGGGCTAAGCCGTTGTTTGCAATTCGTAACCTCACCACTAGATGCCGCTAAAATTTACACATTGCACCTTTAATGAATGGAGACAATGCAACATGGCTCAATATGGTCACTCTGGCGATGGAAGTCCTGCCTTCCGGTTAAAAGAGCCAATCAATCATCAATCAATAAAGATGCAATTTCAGCACACATTTTTTGACATTATCTGTCTTTCCTCATTTAAGTAGACATGAGTGTTGCCAGGAAGTATCGCTATCTGAAATATTGCCAAAGACGACGTTACAGGGACGCAGGAAGTATGGCAAGGGAGACGCAGTGTTTTGTTCCCTTCTCAGGGAACAACAGTTACATACGTTACCCGAGACATTTTCATGTTTCAATCACAACTATGCAAAAAAGCATTTTGTATGAATCAACATTTGAATACAGACGCATTTAAAGTGAACAGTTTATCACGTGTGCTTAAAAAGTCTAAAATTTTTATGATATTATCCTACACTACATGGATTTTTTTCCTGAAAACTTATAACATAAAATAGATTTAAGCACTTTCAGTGACCTGTATCTATGTATGTATATTTCAAAAACTTCCCAGGGCCATGAATTTTTCCCCCAGATTCACAAACTTCAAGGATTTCAAGGACCCTTGGGAACCGTGTCTTTTACAATTTCATTTTCAATTTATTGACAAAATGTAGATTTCTATTGCATTAGATTAGAGAAGATTAGCATGCTGATGTGCTTCACCAGACACATACAACAAACCAGCATAAACCAGCACCAGACCAGCACAGAACTTTAATGATTGAAGGTTTTTTGGGTGAAAGCAGTGATATAATGAATAAATGAAGTAATTAAGACAAACTACTGATGACAAGCTAAATGAAATGTACAGTACTAAGTTTAGTTTGACTCTCGTTCATTGATTGACAGATTGATTCTTTCATTAATCTCTTACCCTCTGAAGAAAGCTTTGTCAGCAAACACACACACACACACACACACACACACACACACACACACACACACACTCCGTATTTTGTTGAGTTTGGCAATTTTCCTGGATGTAAGCATAGTTTGATTTTATCCAAAGAGTCACGGTGTGCATTTGTGTGTAGCGGTAAATGCACATCCACACATTCACAAGGACACAGACACACATTAAACAGTGCCAGAGAAAACTCACAACTCAGCAACACACACACACACACACACACACACACAATCGAATGACATGAATATTTAGTGACTTTTTCAAAAGGAAAGACCAGAGAAAGATGCTGTGACATTGATAAAGTGCAGGGGTTTGTGGGAAACAACACGAGCGAGCTCTCAATGAATTCTGCTCAGGTACGACCAATAAATGACTGCGGTGGGAAAACGCTTTGTCACAGCAGTGAGCAACAGAGAAGCGATTAACCTTCAGAAAGGAACCAAGACCCAAACCCTAGAGATAATCTGCTACTCGAACTCAGTCCAAATCTAAATCAATCTCACATGAAGTTTTAAATCAAGACTACACTGCATCTTATTCATTTAGACTTCAGGGAAATTAGTGCTTTTTAATATTGAACAATCAGGCATACGGTTGCAAAGAAGCGGAAAGTTTTCTGTACATTTCCGAAAACTTCCCATGGCAACTTAATCTGGAAAAGTTTGGAAATATTCCAATTATTTGGAAACTAGGGGATATGTATACAAACTATATCATACACAAACATAAATAAACATTTAGTTTGATCATAAGCAGGCATGCATCCAAGCAAATACAAATTTTGAAGATTCTTGATAACTACGCTCATCAAGCCTGGATTTATTTGATAAAAAAAATTTTGAATAGATAAATGCAGGTTTTAAAAAACATTAAAAATAGTAATGTGTCCAAACTTTTGGGTAGGTTTTGGGTACTTTTCAACTAAATGTTATCTTGGTCAGTGTATTTGTCTTTACAATGTTCTTGCACACTAGCTTACACACAACACAATAGTTTTAAACAAATGTAAGCAATTTACGTGAATACACGATTGAGGAAATGATCTGTGCATAGTATGGATGAATGTAAGTACATGTAGGGGGTGTGGCCTCAATGTCCCTTCAGTAAGCATTGTGCTGTAGTTGAATTAAATCTTGTGTTTTTTTACTACATTCAGGCCTAGTCCACACGGACACGGGTATTGTATAACTAGAGTTTTCCTCCAAAAAAATCCTGTCCACACATGCTCAGTTTAAAACAGGTGTGCCTCATAAGCCTTGAAAAGTGAAGCTTCTGGCTCTTTGACCGCCCCCTGGTGGCTGGCTGCAGTACAAGTCATAGACCCTGCCCTCTCCATTTAAATGAATGGGACTCTTCTCTAAATAAAAAAAAATTATACTTCCGATAAAAGTTTCCGAAAGATGGTTTTGGTCCTTTCAAGAAGTTGTTATTAAGCTGATATATGTTCAAGTGTTTATTTTTGTGATAAGTTTCATTTTAGCTAGTAGTTTGATGCTATAGAAACGGGGCGTGTTGTTATGATTGGTCGCGTGAGCATTTGGGCAGAAGTTTGATACCACGGCTCCGCCTCTGGCTCCACAAACGATTCCTTCTGCGCATGCCTTGGCTCCAAACATACGTTTTCACGTTACATGGCAGCGACCATAGTTGGACATTTTTGGCTTCAATTCATTATAATGGAGGGAGGCGACGTTGCGTTGTCCATCTTTTTTTACAGTCTATGGTTTAAAAGAAATCACGTCATCATGTAAAAGCAAAAACATGCTATCAAGCGCTGTCAAGAGCATGCCAAACCAGCAGGTGGCGATATAACCCAAATCGTAAAGCCAACTTGGCCAATCAGAAGCATAACAAAAGTGACTTTGCAAGGCAAAAAAACCCAGTTTTACTGTCTACATAACAGCACTGCAACCGGCATTTCTTAAAATCCTCACCCTGGCAGGGGTTTTCAAAAATGTTCGGTTTCAGTGCCCTGATACTGCGTTTTCATGTGGACGAACCGCCGAACTGCATAAAAAAAGTCACGGTTATAAAAAATACCCGTGTCCGTTTGGACAAGGCCTTAAGTTCCCTGTTATAGAAAACTCCGATTTTTTTTTCAAATTCCTGTTAATTCCCATTGAAAGTTTCCAGCCTTGAAATGTTGCAACCCTAGACAGCAATCCCCTGTATTTTCTGTTTTTGAGGACTGTAGATCGTTCAATGTTCTGCCTCTCATAGATGATGTGTTGTTGTGTGGACATCAAGGTCTTAATGTTTAGACTGATTGCTCACGATAAACTGACTCATGTAGAGGAGAGAAAGTCAAACTGACCTGCAGCAAATCTGGCCTCCTGTTCCCCCTCAGACAGATGTGAGTATGATGTGAGGTGAGACTCCAGAGCGCTGGGTGTGTCTGTGGGTTTACGCCAACCATTCCACTCGATCAGGTGCGCCACACGCCCCTGTGCCATCGCTGTGGGCTTTGTCACATGATCCTTAACCACCTGTGAGATACCTGTATGCACACACACACACATGCGCATATACACACATGCACACACACACAGGGTAAGACATGATGGTTCATTGACTTAAACACATTCATAATAACGAAGTAATAAAGCAGGTCAAGGTCATGGTGTCAATCAGAGCAAAATAAAGGCCCTGTTATAGTGTGTTTGTGTTACCGTGAAGTGAAGATCTAGCAAGCGCTGCGATCTCTTGAATGGTAACAGCGCGTCGAGGTTTCGGTAACATGTCGTTGTTGTCCTCAACATTTACCTGAGTGATGACAAAACAACTTCATCAGTAAAAAACCTCATATGACAAACTAAACAAAAAACATATTTTAATAATTTTATTTTCATTTTAATATAGTAAGTCACTATACTATAATCTTGGCATAAAAACCAACACGCATTCTTTATACAAACTACAAGCCAATTTAATAACAAAGGATATTCTGCTTTCTAACTATGACTCACTTCTCTCTGAAGCCCGTGAGAAATATTTCTGTTTTAACCTCACAACAAAAGCATTAAAGAGCCATAAGGATCATTCATGTTTGTAGCACAAACTAGCGCGGCACGATTATGACTTAAATCATAATTGTCCACATTGTAATTGTGGTTATTATTGCAGATTAATAGACTTTGAAGGTTTGAATGTTTTGTAACTTTCTGTGAAAGAGCTGCATGGTAAAGCTCATCTAAACCTGCTTTTGTGAGCGTAATCTTGGAAAAATTCTGTCTAGAAAAGAAAACCACTGAAGAGAATCACAAGCAGTCCATTCACACACATATACAGTACACATACACACACACACACACACACACACACACTTTGTGCTGCTGTGTTGTGTAAGATCACAGGTTGTGTTGTCTACTGTATGTAACCTCAGGGGCCGCGTGACACGTGTGCACCTGTTGTACTCAAACACTCCAGACGTGACACCTGAGCAGGTAAGAGGTTATTCACCAAGGTAAATACATTAGTGAATACATCACAGCACAATTAGTCAACAAAATAACAACTGTGTGTATGAAAAAAACTTCTTGTTCCTGGTAGCTAACACACACACGCACGCACGCACGCACGCACGCACGCGTGCGCACATACACGCCTAATTAACAGAATAACCAATGAATGGATCTTAACATCTCTATTAACATGCAAACCATCTCTTCAGCACACACACAGAGAGAGAGAGAGAGAGAGAGAGAGAGAGAGAGAGAGAGAGAGAGAGAGAGAAAGAGCGAGAGACACAGACAAAACGACAGCTATAGATTTCCTAAAGCGCAACAACCCGTTTGCACGCGCCTCACGTCTCTTTCTCTCTCTCTCGTTTGTCTCTCGGTAATACACAGGCATACCGTGACCGTGAATCACACACGCGCGTAAACTAAAGCCCGGGTCCGTAGCGGCACGGGCGCACTCGAAGCATCCACGCGAATCACAGCTCTCTCTCACAAAGGCGCGCGCACACACGGACAGAACGACGGTCATTGATCAGTTTTACCCCGGTAGCCGCCGCGCCGCACAGAAACACGAGCTTCTCCATTGAGTCCGCGCTCACCGACATGCCGCGTCAAGCGCGCGCGCCCCGCTATATTCCGCTGCAACTCGGAAGGAAACGAGCATTTCTATGGCAACCGGTCACCATGGAGCGACTTCTCCAAGGATACGCGGGCTGGATGCTCGGATGACGTCACATGCACCACATCTGATGATGGTTTAGTGTCTGTCTGTCTGTCTATCTCTTGTCTGTTTGTCTCTGAACTGTATTCGCAGTCTGTTTGTGAGTCAGTTGCATTTAAGCATCACATGTTGAAAGCAAGAATTGTGAGGTTCTTCTCTCTCAAGACTCGCTTGATAAATCCACTGCGATTAAAAACATCAATTTGGAGGATTTTAATATTTTGCATGTTTCCCCATTTGCAAGCTAACACAGCACCACAACTGTTCTTAAAATAAAAATCTTTATAAAGCACACACACAACATCACACTATAGTAAATGTT